>NC_136508.1:89354167-89479167 GCF_053919585.1 Euprymna scolopes | reverse complement strand
ACCACTGTAAAAGAGTAATAAAAAATGCAAGAGAGCTATATGCCCAATCTGTTAAATCCAAGGTAGCTGATCAGCGGCTTGGTTCCCACCAGTTTTGGCAAATAACAAATAGGATCCTGAACAGCAGTGTGCGTTCTATCCCAACCATTATCAATGAACCAGAGGTCATCTCGTCAGCGTCAGACAAGTCCAAACTATTTGCAAAGAACTTTGCAGCTAATTCTACCCTATGCGACGAAGGCCATCAACTCCCCATATTTCCTCGTATAACACAGAACAAGCTAGGTAACATACAAATATCCGTGCATGAGGTCGCCAAGCTAATCAAGAACCTAGATTCCAGTAAAGCAACTGGCCCTGATGGCATCCCAATTAAAAGCTTCAACCAGAACTTGCTCCCATACTTACAAAACTATTTAAGCGCTGCCTTAAGGAGAAGTGCTTTCCGACTCCCTGGAAGACCTCATCAGTTTCCCCTGTGTTTAAGAATTCAGGTGATAAGTCATCTCCCTCTCAGTACAGACCAATAAGTCTCCTGTGTGTTATGAGTAAGTTGCTGGAAGCCATATTAAATAGAGAAATAGTCAACCACCTCAGCAGGAATAACCTTCTTAGTGACACACAATATGGTTTCCGCTCTGCAACATCTACTGCAGATGTGCTGACGGTTATATCCTACAGGATTAGTGAATCTCTTGACAAAGGCTTCCTTTCTAGGGCAATTGCTCTTGACATATCAAAAGCCTTCGACAAGGTATGGCATAAGGGTCTGCTTCACAAGATTTCCAGCTACGGTATAACTGGAAATGTTTTCTCAATCATTAAATCATTTCTCTCCGATAGGCTCATAAGAGTAGTGGTAGATGGACAAAAATCGGAGGCCTGCAATATAAATACTGGAGTCCCTCAGGGGTCAATCCTGGGCCTAACTCTCTTCCTAAT
Source organism: Euprymna scolopes (assembly GCF_053919585.1). Classification (NCBI taxonomy): domain Eukaryota; kingdom Metazoa; phylum Mollusca; class Cephalopoda; order Sepiida; family Sepiolidae; genus Euprymna; species Euprymna scolopes. The sequence goes on along the minus strand of NC_136508.1, from coordinate 89,478,225 downwards.
CTACATCAATGACCTCCCTAAACACATACTTAAATCATTCGTTGACATCTATGCTGATGACACGACCATCTACGGCAACACATCAAAGGCTGTAAATGACAAAGTTCTCTCTGATTCTCTCTCCTCTGATCTCGAGCGCGTGGTTCAGTGGAGGAAGATGTGGCTGGTTACCTTTAATGCATCCAAAACCAAACTCTTATCCTTACATCATCAACGCTCTGATCCCCATCTGGCATCAATTGTGATGGATGGCTCTCGTCTGGGTGAGGCCCCGTGTTTTGACAAGCTTCTGGGTTTGACCTTTACTTCTGATCTGAAATGGAACACGTACATCAAGTCTGTTGCCAAGGTCGCGGGAAAGATGGTGGGATCCTTCTACCGCTCCAGACGATGTCTCACTACTGATGCACTTCTCTATCTATATAAAAGCCAAGTACGTCCAAGGATGGAATACTGTTGCCATATCTGGGCAGGAGCTGCTAAAAACAGCCAATCCTGCCTTGACAGAGTACAAAATAGACTTCGTGGCTTAGTGAGGGTTGCCCTTTTCTCTACCCTGCAACCTCTCTCCAACAGAAGAGACGTTGCGAGCCTATCCTTGTTTTATAGTTACTTCCATGGCAGGTGCTCGTCTGAACTCCAATCTCTGGTCCTCCCTCGCCAATCTTTCACGAAAAACACCCGTCTAGCTGAATCCACTGTGAAAAATTTCCCCCACTCTATATCTGTGCCTAAATCAAAACGCGGATTCCATGAACAAAGCTTCTTTCTTAGAACTGCACGCCTGTGGAACTCTGTTCCGTCTGCCTGCTTCCCACCGGACTACAACTTGGATGTCTTCAAGTTCAATGTTAACAAATTCCTAATGAACCGCCCCCTTAAGTAAACACTTCATCAAATCTCCACACTAACGTAATGTACTTGCAATAACCTTAAATATATATATATATATATATATATATATATCTATATATATATAAATATATATACATATATATAAATATATATACATACATAAATATATATAAATATATATAAATATACATACATATATAAATATATATATATATAAATATACATATATATATATATATATACATATATAAATATACATATATATATATATACATATATAAATATACATATATATATATATACATATATGAATATACATATATATATATATACATATATATATACATACATATATATATACATATGTATATATATATATATAAATATATACATATATATATATAAATACATATATATATATATATATATATATATATATATACATATATATATATATATATAAATACATATATATATATATATAAATATACATATATATATAAGATCACAATATTAGGGACGGAATCTCCAAGGTGGTATCTCTTGTATAAAGTATAAAAGTTCAAGAGGTCAGTTGATTTTTTCTTTTCCTGAAGCTTTCACAAAATACTTTAATCTCTTCCTTTTGGCAAATAATTTATTTTTTCTATATCCTTTCAGCAAATAATTTATCTTTTTCTATATCTTCTTCTATAACTTCACCAAGCTTCCAATCATAATTATCACAAAGCAGATTTGAAGGTGTAAAAAAACGTATTTACTTGCAAGATTGTGAACTTGTTGACATCTGCAAGATATTTCTTCAGTCAACCTATGACAAACAGCATTTCCCATCTCAACTCAGTATCAAACCCCAGTGCTGCATCAATCAATCGTTCACCACCCATTCGTTTTTTTTTTTTTGCGGATACGATGCTCCATGCTTATCCCCATTTCAGAGCTGAGTTTTTTGACTCGTCTATTGCAGTGTCCACCATTTTTTCTCTATTCTGAAGAAGCCAATCTCTCAACGCCGTCAGCCTGATAGAACTTTGTTGCAGTTCCAACTCCTTTTCTTGAAGATACTTCTGGGCATCATTGTTTTCTGAGAGAATGGTTTTCTAAAAGCTCAGAAATAAAAGAAACGGAAATGACAATACAGAGTTGAGAATTAAAGATGCATCTGATCTTGTGGTTAAATTTTCTCCTTCTTCTGTGAGCTGTTCCAGAGCAATGACGACATCCAATAATTTTTTTACCCCATCATTTACAGCATCTGCTTGACGACTCAATCTAGTTTTCATAGTTCGCTTGATACTTAGACTAGTCAACTAAATCAAGATGTCCCAGCGATGTGTAGATGCAGAAAAGAATGAGAATAATTAGTCCAGTATGCCAAAAGAATGTAACAGAGTGAACCGCTTCGGAAGCCAGATTAAGTGAATGGATAGTGCATGGCACAAATAGAGCTTTTGGGTTGATTTCGGAGATTCGTTTCTGCACACCTGATCGGTGGCCTGACATAATAGCAGCATTGTCAAATCTGAACCCCATCGTTCTCCAGTTCTCTCAAAATCAGTTTAGATGATACATCCTCTGCGCTTTTACATTCTATCTCGATGGCGCGGAGAAACGACTCCTCCACTCTCATTTTTTTTTTGTCAATTGTTACGTAGCACAACACCTCACTCATCTGGTCCATGTGAGATACATCAGGAGTGCTATAAAAAATTATGCAAAAATATTTGCTTTCTTTGATCTGATCGATGATTTTCTTTCTCACCTGCTTTGCCAAAATGCTCACAAATTCATTTTGAATTTCTGGTGACAGATAAGAAATAGCGATTTTCTTTCCCAGGTTGACTTTCACCAAATGTTCATGAAGCACATAGTCATACTTGGCGAATAAATTTATCAATTTTAAAAAATTCCCTTTATTTTCTTAATCTCTTTCATCATTATGGATGTCTTCCCAGTGACCTCGTAGTGCCAGATTCTGCTTGGCGAGGAGCCTGATGATGTCCAGCAATCAAGCTAGAGTTTCCTTCTCGCTAAGATGTTGCTCTATTTGTCAACTATGTATCCTTCAGCAAGTCGAATTAAAAGGATAACATTTGAGAAAAAGACCCCCCCCCATACACATACTAAGTGCACGTTTTGCTTGCGAAAATATATAGACATGAGGTTTGGGAAAATATATATATAGACATGAGGTTTGGGAATAATTTTTAAAAAAAGACAAAAACAAATCACTAATATTTAGAAATTTAATAAGAATCGGAATTGGGAATCGTATCGGATCGGAATTTAAGACAGAATCGGCAATTGAATTGGAATCGGGAAAAAATTTGGAATCATCCCATCACTAGGATATATATATAAACCTAGGGGGTCGGACAAAAGGACACCAGATAAAACTCACCAGCTAATTAAAGCAAAAACAGATAAAATCCCAAATGAATCAAAAACATTTAAAATCACTTTTTATATTTTAATTTTAATTTAATAAAATTTAGGAAAATTAGACACAAGGGAACTAATTTTGGCAAGGTATGAAAATTAAACATCTACAGAATAAATGTCAATCGAAGATAGACTTTACGACTATTCTTAAAGACGATATAGTTTTAAATAGGATTCAATTGCCTCTCACAGAAATATACATAATTTTAAATATTTACTCTTGTTTGAAAGCATGCATGTCGATTTTTCCAAGTTCACGCTCTAAGGAGATTTTTCTTGCATTATCTTTTACAATTATTATATTAATAAAAAAAGTAAAAATTTAAAATCCTATTACCAGAATTTATTTATCATAATAAATTTCGGTTTAATCATAAATACGTCAGTAATTATAAAATTTTGTTAATAGTTTGAAAAGAATCAATTACTCTGTGATTATTTGAAACTTGACAGAAATTCGGCAGTATTTAAACTATCAAATAGAAAGCCAGTTAAATAGTTCCCATTTAATATTCATTTTTTATTCCCTGATATGACGATCATAAAATCTGTTTACAGTTGATTTTTATTCTGTACTTGCTTAATGTTTCTATAATTCCAAAATTATGTAATTTTCTGTTGCTAATTTTTCGTTGTATCATGTAATTATTAGTGCCGTTTGAAAGTATTTTTCGTGACAAAAATATTTTGTTTAATTTTTCAACATTTTTTGGAACATGTAAATCAACTGCTTTCTGTAAAAAGTTACCTAAAGAATTTATGCAATTTTTTTAAACCTTTGTTTTACAAGTAAAATAAATTTACATCGTATTTTAATGTTATTATCATTTTAGTTTTAGTGATAATTTAAAAACAATAAATATTTATCATTAGTACTAATAATGAAAAAATTAAATAAAAATTTAAAACAATCGGTTTTGGAATCGTAAATTAGGGACACATTGTTCTGATTCTGATACCTCCAAAAGTTCTGATTTTTTACAAACTTTTCGGTACAAAATTTCCAATTTTTTGTTAGCTTTATTTTTATTTATTTTTCTATTTTCTATTTTTAACCTCTCAAAATTCCGCCCGACATGAGCCACTCGTACAATAGAGACACATTTTTCTGATTCCGAGACCTCCGAAAGTTCCGATCTTTTTACAACATTTTTGATAAAAAAATTCCGATTTTTTTGTTAACTTTTATTTATTTTTTCTATTTTCATCCTCTCAAAATGCCGGCTTCATCAGCTGCTCATAAAATAGAGACACATTTTTTTATTCCAAAATCTCTAAAAGTCTCGATGTTTTATAACCTTTCGGCATATCATTTAAGATTTTTTGTTAGCTTTCATGTATTATTGTTTTTTACCATCTCAAAATGCCACACCCTGGAACGTGCCACACGGTGTGGACTGATGCCATGCCACTGCATACATATATACTTATTATATATATATATATTCACACACACACGCAATTCTTTTTCTATCCTTTGCAAATGATTCAAATTTTAGTATGTTATTTTGGATGATAACAACTACCAGTTGTGCAAATTTCAGCTTTTCACAGTTACACATATTAGGTTTTGAAATTTTTCCCCTCAGTTTTGGACGCTACTGTATATATGCAGCAATTAATTATTCATGCAGTTTTGATTGAATACCAGTTTTCACGTTTTTTTAATTTTCTTGGAAATGTTCTCAGTATAGCAAGCAAACTTTCTAGTTTCAGATTATAACTGCTATAATATGACTGAGTATTCTTGTTGCCAGCCATCTCTTTACTGCTTTTAATGATTGTGATCAGGAGTAGGTATGCTTCAGAAAGAAGGTTGTTATTGTAATTTATATAATTTTTTCAAATATTTTGTGCATAGAAAGAAGGAAATAAAGGGAAAGAGGTGTGGTTGAGTATACTATTTTATTTGTGTTTATTCATTGACTTATTTTATTTACGTATTTTTTTTGTATATTCATTTATTTATAGTTTTTAATTGTAGAATACATTTAATATATTAGTACCGGCATTAAAAACTATTTTGTTAATATCAGATTGTTTCTTTTTCATAAATATTGTTTCTTTAATCTTCCTTTAATCGATATATGCAGTTATTTTTATGTATAATTTTGGTGGTAGTTGTTAGTATTTTCTGTAATTCAGCTGACTCTGGTGTTTTCTTGGGTAAGATGATGTGTTGAATGGCACTTGTGTTGGATAAAAGATGTATAAGTGTTGTTATGACCTGCATGAAAGTATAACTATTTTAAATGCAAACCTTCTACAGTACAGTAGACGGTTTCTAACCTAGGAGTCATATGTTAGGTCATAAAAAGTGTGAGAATGTATCAGGTTTTATGGCTCATATGATGGAAATTGCTCGTTAAGATTTGAAATAAATTAGTCAACGTTTTAATATTAGCTACTATTATTTTCTCTACCGCTCTCCCTCGACTCAGGACTGCTCCATAATAAACAAAGTATCTGACAACATAGACACGGCACTGTCCCTCGACACTAGCGCACAAATACATGTATTTGGTGACTTTAATGTCCACCACAAAACCTGGCTTGGATTCTCTACTCACACAGATGCAGCGGGCAGCACAACCCATAGCTTCGCTATATCTCACTCCCTATCACAAATTGTTACGTTTCCAACCCGTTTCCCTGACCAGGAAGAACAACACGCATCACTTCTAGATCTGTTTTTGACCACAATTCCCGATGACTGCATAACGAAGGCCCACAGCCCACTTGGGAACGCTGATCATGCAGTGATAATGGTTGAAATCGCCCTAAACGCTAGACCCAAAACTGAAGAGCCAGTGCTCAAAACAACGAGATATTATAATAAGGCTGACTGGGAAGCCATCAGGGAACTAATTAGAGATGCTCCATGGAAAAATATTTTCTCTCTCCCTGCTGAACAATGTGCAAACGAGACCACTGACTGGTTCAAAACTGCAATCGAAGCGCATGTTCCCATGCGGAAATTTTATAGTAAGCCCCACTCTCCCCAATGGTTTACGTCGACTTGTGCAACTGCCATTGCTCAAAAGCAGCATGCATACCGTAGGTTTAACCGACATCAGTCTAGTTCAAACAGACTGAAGTATATAGAAGCTAGAAATAACGTTAAGAAAGAAATAGTGACAGCTAAGAGAGAATTTACGGAAACCACTAAAAAGCGCATCGAAGCACAAAAACTAGGAACTCGAGACTTCTGGAAAATCTACAACAGTGTAGTAAATAATGGGCAATCAACAATTCCCCCACTAACCAACAATCACGAGGTTGTCTCCTCAGCAACTGACAAGGCTAACGAAATGTTGCATCCCTCTGCCTTTTCTACAAGTATTTTAGTGGTGAATGCTCTAACGAACTGCAATCACTTGTGCCCCCACGACGTGAGCACCCTCGACAAACCCGACAGGCTGCTAAATCCCACCCCCACACTGTAGAGATCCCTAGATGTAAAAGATCTTTTTACTCCAATAGTTTCTTCCCCAGAACTGCTAGACTCTGGAATTCCATTCCAGGTCCCTGCTTCCCCAACAGTACTGACGTGCAGAAGTTCAAGTGTAACGTGAACCGACACCTTGCTGCTCAAATCCCTACATAGTACCCCAGTAGTGTTGCCCCTGATAGTAGCCCCCTACACCAAAGTGGCAATTTGCCTTGTTTGGGGTGAAAATCTAATAAAAAAAAAAATAAATAAATAATGAAAGAGAAGGCTGAATAAAAATCTCAAATATGGAATAAAGCAAATTGGTGTTAAAACAATTTCAAATCTAGTGTCTAACAGAAATTTAAGTGAGGAATAAAGAATTCATTTTTAAAAAGGATTCGTTCGATTTGCATGTTTAACAATCGAAACTGGTATTTTTCAACCGAAGTGTGAGAGAACAACCAACAAATGGGGGATGCATCTAAAAACTGAAATTACCAAAGTCGTCTTTATGTTCCATTTGTCAAACCACGTTCATCATCCACACTGAAAGTATCAACATTTCCAATTTGCAAAATCGTTAAAGATTTTTAACTGTTTTATTAACTGATGGAGTACTTTGCTCTGATGTCGCAATACATCTGGATTATTTTTTCTTCGGATAACAGCTTATTCTATCATGATTCCATCATTTATTTGTGAATTGATCTATCATACAATTATAATAAAAAATTATTTTAGACTTAACTGAACAAACAATTTAAATTGTACAACCCACCAATTTATGGATTTTTTTAACAGAATTATAGATTATTGGAAAAAAGTACTTAACGTGACAAAAATGTAAATCATGTCAACAGTTTTCATGTCATATATATATGTCATGTTATAATATATATATATGTCATGTTATAATATATATATATGTCATGTTATAATATATATATATGTCATGTTATAATATATATATATGTCATGTTATAATATATATATATGTCATGTTATAATATATATATATGTGTCATGTTATAATATATATATATGTCATGTTATTATATATATATATATATGTCATGTTACAATATATATATATGTCATGTTATAATATATATATATGTGTCATGTTATAATATATATATATGTCATGTTATAATATATATATATGTCATGTTATAATATATATATATGTGTCATGTTATAATATATATATATGTCATGTTATAATATATATATATATATGTCATGTTACAATATATATATATGTCATGTTATAATATATATATATGTGTCATGTTATAATATATATATATATCATGTTATAATATATATATATGTAATGTTATAATATATATATATGTGTCATGTTATAATATATATATATGTCATGTTATAATATATATATATGTGTCATGTTATAATATATATATATGTCATGTTATAATATATATGTGTCATGTTATAATATATATATATATGTCATGTTATAATATATATATATGTCATGTTATAATATATATATATATATATGTCATGTTATAATATATATATATATATGTCATGTTATAATATATATATGTCATGTTATAATATATATATATGTCATGTTATAATATATATATATATATGTCATGTTATAATATATATATATATTTCATGTTATAATATATATATATATGTCATGTTATAATATATATATATATGTCATGTTATAATATATATATATGTCATGTTATAATATATATATATATGTCATGTTATAATATATATATATATGTCATGTTATAATATATATATATATGTCATGTTATAATATATATATATATATGTCATGTTATAATATATATATGTCATGTTATAATATATATATATGTCATGTTATAATATATATATATATGTCATGTTATAATATATATATATATGTCATGTTATAATATATATATATATGTCATGTTATAATATATATATATATGTCATGTTATAATATATATATATATGTCATGTTATAATATATATATATATGTCATGTTATAATATATATATATATATATCATGTTATAATATATATATATGTCATGTTATAATATATATATATGTCATGTTATAATATATATATATATGTCATGTTATAATATATATATATATGTCATGTTATAATATATATATATGTCATGTTATAATATATATATATGTCATGTTACAATATATATATGTCATGTTATAACATATATATATGTCATGTTATAATATATATATATGTCATGTTATAATATATATATATGTCATGTTATAATATATATATGTCATGTTATAATATATATATATGTCATGTTATAATATATATATGTCATGTTATAATATATATATATGTCATGTTATAACATATATATATATGTCATGTTATAACATATATATGTCATGTTATAACATATATATATATGTCATGTTATATATATATGTCATGTTATAATATATATATGTCATGTTATAATATATATATGTCATGTTATAATATATATATATGTCATGTTATAATACATATATATGTCATGTTATAATATATATATGTTATGTTATAATATATATATGTCATGTTATAATATACATATGTCATGTTATAACATATATATATATGTCATGTTATATATATATATGTCATGTTATAATATATATATATGTCATGTTATAATATATATATATATGTCATGTTATATATATGTCATGTCATGTTATATATATATATATGTCATGTTATATATATGTCATGTTATAATATATATATATGTCATGTTATAATATATATATATGTCATGTTATATATATGTCATGTTATAATATATATATATGTCATGTTATAATATATATATATGTCATGTTATAATATATATATATGTCATGTTATAATATATATATGTGTCATGTTATAATATATATATGTGTCATGTTATAATATATATATGTGTCATGTTATAATATATATATGTGTCATGTTATAATATATATATATGTCATGTTATAATATATATATATGTCATGTTATAATATATATGTATGTCATGTTATAATATATATATGTCATGTTATAATATATATATATGTAATGTTATATATATATGTCATGTTATAACATATATATATGTCATGTTATAATATATATATATGTCATGTTATAATATATATATATATGTCATGTTATAATATATATATATATGTCATGTTATAATATATATATATATATGTCATGTTATAATATATATATATATGTCATGTTATAAAATATATATATGTCATGTTATAAAATATGTATATATGTCATGTTATAATATATATATATATATATGTCATGTTATAATATAGATATATGTCATGTTATAATATATATATATATATATGTTATGTTATAAAATATATGGTGCCGGGAAAACTCGTCCCGGGAAAACTCGTCTCCGGAAAACTCGTCTCGGGAAAACTCGTCTCCGGAAAACTCGTCTCCGGAAAACTCGTCTCCGGAAAATTCGTCCCCTTTCGCTAGGTAGGAAAACTGGTCCCTTATTGAATAAATATCGATTGAAAACACATTTTATGATCGTTCTTGAAGGAGATATTGTTTTTTAAAATAAACTATAGCCCCCCCAATAATATTTTAAAAAAAATATTTTTACTTGTTTAATGTTTTTTTTGTATTTTTAATAAAAGCGTTTATTATGTTCATAAACGAGACCGCATATTTTTTTTTATATCAATATAAAAAGAATTTACTTATATACTGTTGTTTATAAAAGGGTAAAATCGATTTTTCTACCTCGCCGACTATGTTGTTTATTTAATTTATTTGGAATCGTTTATTTGGTAAAGAAAAAAAAAACAAAAAAAAACAAAACATGTCGAGTGTTACGGGAGAACGAGAAATAATGCCCGGTATATCACATCTTAGGGGGTCTTGATAATCGCTAACAAATAGAAAATTAAAGAAATTACTGAGGGAGATTTGGTTATAAAAAGAAAATAATAAATTTTAATATTTTTTAAAATATAATTTAGAGAGAGAGGGGGGGATAAAACCTATATCTCCCTTCGAAAAGCAACCAACAAAAAATGATAAACGATGGCAGAGTTTTCAATAAAATTGATTAATAAATTTATTTAGTGATTAGTTTTTCTCTTAATGATTGATTTTAGAATTTTGAAGTAAAAATTAAAAAAATTAAAAATGAGTTAATGCACATGGCATCTCTCGCGCCAAAAAAAATATTTCGCTTTTAATTTATTAATTTTTGCAAAATTTGACAGGACGACAATAAATGTTGATAATTGATAAAATCATAATTTTAAATAACGCATGAGTGCATTTGGTATGACAGAAAACAAAAACATAAAAACAAAAAACTATCATAATTAAAAAAACCAAAACAAAAAAGTAACGAAGAATCGAATCGCTCCCTGTTTTTTAATTTTTGAGTTTTGTTTTTTTTATTGTTTTTATGACTCCAAAAACATTGTTAAAATAAGAACAAAAAAAAATTTGTAATTAACTTTGTATGAACATACTAAACGCTTTAAAATAAGTTAAACCATTAAGAACTTAGCCAGTTAGGTAGAAAACGGACACTTAGAAAATCGATTTTATTTTTTAAAAAAAACAAAAAAACATTAAACAAGTAAAAATATTTTTTAAAAAATATTATGGGGGAGGGCTATAGTTTATTTTAAAAAACAATATCTCCTTCAAGAACGATCATAAAATGTGTTTTCAATCGATATTTATTCAATAAGGGACCAGTTTTCCTACCTAGCGAAAGGGGACGAGTTTTCCGGAGACGAGTTTTCCGGAGACGAGTTTTCCCGGGACGAGTTTTCCTAAATTCAAAATATATATATATGTCATGTTATAAAATATATATATGTCATGTTATAAAATATATATGTCATGTTATAAGAGGTGGTGCAGCTGTTAGAGATGCACTGACATTCGACCCTAAAACCCATCTGATATGAAAAATAAGATAAACACAAATTTAGGTGCTATCATGATTTAAGGCGGCAGTTTTATAAGATGTTTTTTTGGGCGGGGCAGTGACATTTTTATCTTGTGCACATTATCAGGTGTGAAGAAAATGAAAAGAGAATTATGACAACGGCGGCAAGGGAAAAGAAATAGAATGCTGATTGCTAAGAAGAGTTCCGAATCCGAGACTTTTTTCTTCTGCTTTCATTGCTTTGAGAATAAGCGAATATTTTGTTGTTAAAGAAACACTATTTCGACGTTGTTTGCTCTCAAACGAATTTATGTGACTAAAATAGGGATTCATTTCTAGAGAAAAACTATAGACAATCTTTGAAGCTATTTCAGCCGTTTAATAATGGTAAAGATACGAATCAAAAGATATGTGGTTGCGTGGCTGAAGAAACTGAGATTGGTAGCGAGACTTCAGTTGATAGTATGATGAGCCTGCTACCATTGTATTTGGAGGGAGATGTGTTGGCTCTCTACTTGAAGATGGATGAACGTTGATGCAATTGAAGTGAGCTAGACATTTAAAAAATGTTTTTTCGAATTTGCTAGGATTTCAAAAATTGTCATGGTCATAAAAGGAATATATTAAAATATGATTCGGTTGAATGTTAAATAGGCATATGAAAGTCAAAGTGAAAATTCGTCATACAGCAGAGAATTTTTAATATGTATTCAAAAGCCAGACTGTGAAAATTCACTATGCTATAGAGAAGTTTAAATATACACATGCAAGTCGAACTTTTTGAAATTTCGTCGTTCTATAGAGAATTTGGAATAATAATTTGAGTACCGGACTTTGAAATTGTCAGCGTCATAAAATGAATATATCAAAATTTGAATGTTAAATGCACATTCGAATGTTGAAGTGGAAATTTATCATGATGTGGAGAATTTTAAATATTAAAAATTTCAAATGCCAGAACTTGTGAAAATTCGCTATGGAGAAGTTTAAATACGCATTCAAAAGTGAAAATTTGTATGGACATTTTTTAATATGCACATGCAAGTCGAACTTTGGGAAAATTTGTTATTTTATAGAGAATTTTTGAATAACAATTTGAGAATTGGAAAAAGACTAAATTACAATTCGAATCTGACTTTTGAGCCGTGTCGTTAAGTTAGAAAAATGATTTAAGTTACAATTCTTGCTGAACTTTTTCCTTTTTTTCTTTGCTTTTATTTTTAAAATAAATGTAGTATCGGCCAGCTGCATCTGGAGGTGTATTGGGAACCAATTGAATCTGGTAGTGCATCATTGGTCAGTAGCATCTGGCAGTCTATCATGGGCCAGCTGCATCTGGTGGTGTATCATGGGCCAGTTGCGTCTGGCCAGTGTATCAGGAGCCAATTGTGTCTGGCAGTGTATCATTGGTCAGTTGCATCTGGCAGTGTATCATGGGCCAGCTGTGTCTGGTAGTGTAGTGTGGGCCAGTTGTAGTCAGAGAGGTTAATATACAACGAAACGATGAAATGGAGCCTGATAATTTTCACAGAGCACAAGTGAAAGTACATGCTCCTGAAGAAGCCCCACTTCTGCAAAGGAGTACTCTACAAAAATGACCGCCACTGAAATGTCACTCATGTGATCATGAGATCAGGGAGTGGTATGGAGAACCACAGCATTAAGCACTTATGGTTAGCATGTGCCGTCTGTCGAGAAGCACTAGCGTTCAAACCCGAACACCATCTGATATGAAAAATAAGAAGATAAATGTAAATTTAGGCACTATTGTGGTTTGAGGCGGCAGTATAAAAAGATGTTTGCTTTTTTTGTCCGGGAGTAGTAACATTTTTATTTCATGCATGTGAGGTTGCTGTCAATTACAACAGAACCAGAATTACGAGGTCAGCGTGAGGGAGAAGAAATAGAATGCTGACTGATAAGAAATATTCCGAATCTGCCCTTTATTTTTTGTTTTCATTGCTTTTAAAAGAAGTCAACATTTTGTCATGAAAGAAGCACTAACACAATTTAGACATCGTTCGCTCTCAATTCGAACAAATTTACATGACTAAAATAGGGATTACTTTCCGGAGAAAAACTATGGACAATCTTTTAGTTTAAGTGCTACAATATTAAAAATATAAATGACTGAAGAATACTCAATAAACACTAATAAAAAAAATGCTTGTCCTTAGTTGTTAATTATAAGTCAATTTAATAGTCACTTTATATGAGATGTAAACACATCTTTATCTCATTATTAGACCGAGAGCAGTAAATTTATAAATTTTTATTCTCAACGAAATTAATCAATGAAAAATAAAATAAAAACCTGACAAAATTTCAGGTGAGACAAAACACATAAACTTGTTCTTTTTCTTTCAGTGAAATGTGCAGCTTATTTCATGTGAAATATGTTTTTGGTATTTTTTTTTTTTGCATCAAACGGATCTTTATTTCTTCTACAGTGAGTGTAGACTTTCTTGCTTCTCATTATATTATTTAAGTTTGAGAAAACAAAATTCCAATATTATTATTTACTGACAAAATCACAAAAAATCTGATAAAGACATAGCTCATGTGGGTAGAAATTCTTTTTTTGGATTTAAATCCAAAAATACTGAATGTTTTAAGTCCTTAATTACCAGAAAAATTATTTGGAAAAAAAAAAAAAGTTTAATATTTATTTAGCTATCCAAATACTAATGTGATTTACACAAATTTATGCCATGCCACTTGAAAATCACAGCAATACAGATAAAAAAATGCCCCTTACCTTCTGGTTTCAGAATGTGCTCATAGATCATTTTTCGTGCCAATAAATATTTAGGTGTAACATCCCCGGATTCTGTTAGTAATGCATCATAATCTGTAATAGAAAGAAAACAATGGATCCATTAAGATGCATGCACATTTATTGATAAAAATGTTATTTCAAACTCATGTGTGACAGACCTACAAACCGATAAGAAATATAGCCTCTGTAATAATATGGCTTGTATCCATTCCTTTAACTATTTTCTGGTTTGACCTTGATCTGGCTCATAAAATTCAATGTCAAAAAGCACACAGAAGAATTGATGATAATGAAAACTTAATCCATTTTATTTATCAATGGTTTCATTTTTCTTTACTAATAGTTGCTTTTTCTATTCAGTTTTTCTTTTCTAAAACACTCCGTTTTTTTTTTTTTTATTACATTTTCACCCCAAACAAGGCACATTGCCACTAAGGTGTAGGGGGCTACTATCAGGGTCAGCAACTACTGGGGCACAATGTAGGGATTTGGGCAGCAAGATGTTGGTTCACGTTGCACTTGAACTTCTGCATGTCAGTACAGTTAGGGAAGCAGGATCCTTGAATGAAATTCCAGAGTCTAGCGGTTCTGGGGAAGAAACTACTGAAGTAGAAAGATCTTTTACATCTAGGGATCTCTACTGCGTGGGGGTGGGATTAAGCTGCCTGCCGGGTTTGTCGAGGGTGTCTGCATCGTGGGGGTACAAGTGTCTGCAGTTCGTCAGAGCATTAACCATTAAAATGGTTGTAGAACAAGCAGAGGGATGCAACTTTTCGTCGATGGGACAGAAGCTGAAGCTTAGATGCCAGTCCAGGGCCTATCAGATTGGCGACTCTTTTTTGAACAATGACTAGGAGCGAGAGACTAGTAGTAATCTTGTATCAACATGCATGTAAATAAGACTTGTATCAACATGTATGTTAATCAGACTTGTATCAACATGCATGTAAATAAGACTTGTATCAACATGCATGTTAATAAGACTTGTATCAAAATGCATGTTAACAGGACTTGTATCAACATGCATGTTAATAAGACTTGTATCAACAGGCATGTTAATAAGACTTGTATCAACATGCATGTTAATAAGACTTGTATCAACATGCATGTTAATAAGACTTGTATCAACATGCATGTTAATAAGACTTGTATCAACATGCATGTTAATAAGACTTGTATCAACATGCATGTTAATAAGACTTGTATCAACATGCATGTTAATAAGACTTGTGTCAACATGTATGTAACTAAGACTTGTATCAACATGCATGTTAATAAGACTTGTATCAACATGCATGTTAATAAGACTTGTATCAACATGTATGTTAATAAGACTTGTATCAACATGCATGTTAATAAGACTTGTATCAACGTGCATGTTAATAAGACTTGTATCAACATGCATGTTAATAAGACTTGTATCAACATGCATGTTAATAAGACTTGTGTCAACATGCATGTAAATAAGACTTGTATCAACATGCATGTAAATAAGACTTGTATCAACATGCATGTAAATAAGACTTGTATCAACATGCATGTAAATAAGACTTGTATCAACATGCATGTAAATAAGACTTGTATCAACATGCATGTAAATAAGACTTATATCAACATGCATGTAAATAAGACTTATATCAACATGCATGTAAATAAGACTTGTATCAACATGCATGTAAATAAGACTTGTATCAACATGCATGTAAATAAGACTTGTATCAACATGTATGTTAATAAGACTTGTATCAACATGTATGTAAATAAGACTTGTATCAACATGCATGTAAATAAGACTTATATCAACATGCATGTTAATAAGACTTGTATCAACATGCATGTAAATAAGACTTATATCAACATGCATGTAAATAAGACTTGTATCAACATGCATGTAAATAAGACTTGTATCAACATGCATGTAAATAAGACTTGTATCAACATGTATGTAAATAAGACTTGTATCAACATGCATGTAAATAAGACTTATATCAACATGCATGTAAATAAGACTTATATCAACATGCATGTAAATAAGACTTGTATCAACATGCATGTAAATAAGACTTGTATCAACATGTATGTAAATAAGACTTGTATCAACATGTATGTAAATAAGACTTGTATCAACATGCATGTAAATAAGACTTGTATCAACCTGCATGTAAATAAGACTTGTATCAACATGCATGTTAATAAGACTTGCATCAACATGCATGTAAATAAGACTTGTATCAACATGCATGTAAATAAGACTTGTATCAACATGCATGTAAATAAGACTTGTATCAACATGCATGTAAATAAGACTTGTATCAACATGTATGTAAATAAGACTTGTATCAACATGCATGTTAATAAGACTTGTGTCAACATGTATGTTAATAAGACTTGTATCAACATGCATGTTAATAAGACTTGTATCAACATGCATGTTAATAAGACTTGTATCAATCAACATTCCATAACAAATGTCACATTTATCGTTTATTAGAATAGAAATTATTTTGAATTATTTTAAACTTTTTAATTTTTTTTATGATTATTTCAAATATTACATTTTTTAAATTAGTGAAGCATTGAAAATTAGATTTACCAAAGTGAATCCTTACTAAAGTGACTTCTTAACTTACCATAACTTGTGGTATCAGGTTTGTAATTCTCCTTGTCAGCATTTGCTCCAGCCATGAATCCAAAATTGGTGCCACCCATGAACATGTAGAAATTGAAAGAAGCATTTTGCTGAAGTATTTGCTGAAAGTTTTTCTGAAACCCTGCAAAAGAATATCACATTCATTAATCGTTGCTGAGATAATATTCTAGAAAATCAGTAAATATGGAAAAAGATCAACATTACGTTGAAAGGTGGCCACCTCTGATTGCCATGCATTACAACATCACTTCAAAGTATACAGCTAATTTATTAGTTTAGTTCAATCAATTGCAATTGACCGTCTTAATTTAGCACCCATCCAGTGGTGTAGCATCAGTTTTTGCCGCCCCGCCTCCCGCTAGCATATAATTACCTGTTTTGCCGCCCCGCCTCCCGCTGGCATATAATTACCTGTTTTGCCGCCCCGCCTCCCGCTGGCATATAGTTACCTGTTTTGCCGCCCAGCCTCCCGCTGGCATATAATTACCTGTTTTGCCGCCCAACCTCCCGCCGCTGGCATATAGTTACCTGTTTTGCCGCCCCGCCTCCCGCTAGCATATAATTACCTGTTTTGCCGCCCCGCCTCCCGCTAGCATATAATTACCTGTTTTGCCGCCCCGCCTCCCGCTAGCATATAATTACCTGTTTTGCCGCCCAGCCTCCCGCTGGCATATAGTTACCTGTTTTGCCGCCCAGCCTCCCGCTGGCATATACTTACCTGTTTTGCCCCGCCTCCCGCTAGCATATAATTACCTGTTTTGCCGCCCAGCCTCCCGCTGGCATATACTTACCTGTTTTGCCCCGCCTCCCGCTAGCATATAATTACCTGTTTTGCCGCCCAGCCTCCCGCTGGCATATAATTACCTGTTTCCCCCCCCCCCCCGGCATATCATTACATGATTACCTGTTTTGCCGCTTCTTCTACTGCTGGCATATAAGAACCTTTGAAAACTTTCAAAATTCCAAAAAGCCCTAAAAATATTGTTCATTAAATTAATATTTACACAATTCCCTTCATTTAATGTTTACACAATTCGCCTTTTTTTAAATTTTAATTTAACAATTTCTTTTCAATAATTTGAATAATGATAAGTATATAAACATTAATCTGAAAGGAATTATGTAAACGTTAATATGAAACAAAAGAAACCAAATATTTTTTTTCAAAATAAAAACGTATAATTCAAATTATTAAAAAATGTTAAATTAAATTAATTGGCTACACAAACAAATATGATAATAAATTTAAATGAGAACATTTGAACACCTGAAAATGTTATGAAATGATAAAATCATTTTTATTTACTTTTTTATTGTTGTTATTTCCTTATTTTTATAAAAAATATGGCTGTATGAAGGAGAGGATAGTCCGATGTAATTTTCTTTTCTTTTTCTTCATAATGTTATTATTAAGAGGTCGAGCCTCCCGAAGAGAAAAAACGTCTTATGTCCGTGCTTTTTGAAATCCGTGTGTATAATCGCTCAGTTTAAGCATGAAATTTAAGAAATCTGTTGTTCTGAATAATGTTTCAATCCTTTATAAAAATAGTTTTAAAAATTTTTAATGAATGTATTTAGGAATTGAAAATAAGGCTATAAATTTATTTTTGTGAAAGAACTATCGCAAGGCATTAAGTTGGTTGAAAATTTACAAACATATTTTCACGCTTTTTTTCAGCAAAGTTATCAATAACTCTATTAAAATTCACTTTATGGACAATTCCCTCTCCCTATGGACAAGTTGTTTGGCTCATTTTTGATCGAAAGTAGTTTTTTGTGAGTTTTGGTTTTGAGAAAGAGCGTTTACAGCAAGCAACGCTAGT
The DNA here is from genome assembly GCF_053919585.1 of Euprymna scolopes. Lineage (NCBI taxonomy): Eukaryota > Metazoa > Mollusca > Cephalopoda > Sepiida > Sepiolidae > Euprymna > Euprymna scolopes. Next base: position 89,459,270 of record NC_136508.1, on the reverse strand, counting down.
AGCTCGAGTAAAGAAAATGCGAAGCAAGATCACAATATTAGGGACGGAATCCCCAAGGTGGTATCTCTGTATAAAGTTCAAGAGGTTCATTGATTTTGTCTTTTCCTGAAGCTTTCACAAATACTGTAATCTCTTCCTTTCAGCAAAGAATTTATCTTTTTCTATATCTTCATCAACTTCACCAAGCTGACAATCATAATTATCATCAAGCAGCACCCCACCATATTTTTTTTAAATGGGTGTGGACCTTAAATGCCAAGTAATGAGAAGTTCTCCATTCGATCGACATCACTAATTTCTTTATTATTATCATTTTGATCATCATTATCATGATTATCTTTTATGTTGAGATAGTATTCTATATAATTTATAATTTGATATTTGTTTGAATATATACTTAATGTTCTAGTTTTAATATATTTTCTTTAACCTGTTTTATCATGATATTATTTTCATATTAAATGAAAACTGTGTGCCTTGTTTATTTTTTGTGTGCTGCATGTGTAGATATGCTGTGGAATGAGGAGGTACATGTTTGTTAGTGCTCTTTGATTCTGCATGTTTTTTTTTGTTTTTATTTTACACAGTGATCACCACTTATCAAGGCCCGGAAGCCACTCAGGGATAAGGGTTATTGCAAGTACATTACGTTAGTGTGGAGATTTGATGAAGTGTTTACTTAAGGGGGCGGTTCATTAGGAATTTGTTAACGTTGGACTTGAAGACATCCAAGTTGTAGTCCGGTGGGAAGCAGGCAGACGGAACAGAGTTCCACAGGCGTGCAGTTCTAAGAAAGAAGCCTTGTTCATGGAATCCGCATTTTGATTTAGGCACAGATATAGAGTGGGGGAAATTTTTCACAGTGGATTCAGCTAGATTGGTGTTTTTCGTGAAAGATTGGCGAGGGGGGACCAGGGATTGGAGTTCAGACGAGCACCTGCCATGGAAGTAACGATAAAACAAGGATAGGCTCGCAACGTCTCTTCTGTGGGAGAGCGGTTGCAGGGTAGAGAAAAGGGCATCCCTCACTAAGCCACGAAGTCTATTTTGTACTCTGTCAAGGCAGGATAGGCTGTTTTTAGCAGCTCCTGCCCAGATATGGCAACAGTATTCCATCCTTGGACATACTTGGCTTTTATATAGATAGAGAATTGCAGCAGTAGTGAGATATCTTCTGGAGCGGTAGAAGGATCCCACCATCTTTCCAGCGACCTTGGCAACAGACTTGATGTACGTGTTCCATTTCAGATCAGGAGTAAAGGTCAAACCCAGAAGCTTGTCAAAACACGGGGCCTCACCCAGACGAGAGCCATCCATCACAATTGATGCCAGATGGGAATCAGAGCGTTGATGATGTAAGGATAGGAGTTTGGTTTTGGATGCATTAAAGGTAACCAGCCACATCTTCCCCCACTGAACCACGCGCTCGAGATCAGAGGAGAGAGAATCAGAGAGAACTTTGTCATTTACAGCCTTTGATGTGTTGCCGTAGATGGTCGTGTCATCAGCATAGATGTCAACGGATGATTTAAGTATATGTTTAGGGAGGTCATTGATGTAGATCAGGAAGAGAGTTGGGCCCAGGATTGACCCCTGAGGGACTCCAGCATTTATATTGCAGGCCTCCGATTTTTGTCCATCTACCACTACTCTTATGAGCCTATCAGAGAGAAATGATTTAATGATTGAGAAAACATTTCCAGTTATACCGTAGCTGGAAATCTTGTGAAGTAGACCCTTATGCCATACCATGTCGAAGGCCTTTGATATGTCAAGAGCAATTGCCCTAGAAAGGAAGCCCTTGTCAAGAGATTCACTAATCCTGTAGGATATAACCGTCAGCACATCTGCGGTAGATCTTGAAGAGCGGAAACCATATTGTGTGTCACTAAGAAGGTTATTCCTGCTGAAGTGGTTGACTATTTCTCTAATATGGATTCCAGCAACTTACTCATAACACACAGGAGACTTATTGGTCTGTACTGAGAGGGAGATGACTTATCACCTGAACTCTTAAATACAAGGCAAACTGATGAGGTCTTCCAGGGAGTCAGAAAGCACTTCTCCTTAAGGCAGCACTTAAATAGTTTTGTAAGTATGGGAGCAAGTTCTGGTTGAAGCTTTTTTAACACTATAATTGGGATGCCATCAGGGCCAGTTGCTTTACTGGAATCAAGGTTCTTGATTAGCTTGGCGACCTCATGCACGGATATTTGTAGTATTTGTCTGAACCAATTTTGTCATTCTTTTGATAATGTCCTTTCTACAATATGCTTATTAGACAATCACCATCAATTAAACTCAGTTTTTAAGTTGAAATTTTGAAATATTAGGTTGGTGCAAAAATAATGTTGTTTTTTGGCATTCAACTTCAAAAGATCATAACTCCTTTCATAATAAACTTTATTAATCGAAATAAGAACTACTAGAATCGATACAGTTTTGCCAATGAGAAACAAGTTTGTTTATCCCATTAGTATAGAAATCCAGAGTTCTCGAAGTGATGAAGTCACTGAAGGCTGATTCAGCATCATCTTGGCTTTGGAAGCATTTTTCACAGAGGGAGTTATCGAGATGCTTGAAAAAGTGATAATCGGTGGACGAAAGGTCTGGTGAATATGGCGGATGAGGCAGAGTTTTGTAGCCCAATCTGTTCAGCTTCTGCAGCATCAGTTGAGCGACATGTGGGTGAGCGTTGTCATGGAGGAGAATAGGTCCCTTCATATTGAGCAATCTTGGGCAAATATGTTGGAGTTTCTGATGCATTTCGTCAATTTGTCAGCAGTATTTCTCCATCATAATCGTTTCACTAGGATTCAAGAAGACCACCAAACAGTCAGCATAACCTTTTTTCGGTGCAATTTCGGCTTCGGGAAGTGTTGTGAAGCTTCTCCAGCATCCAACCACTGTGCCAAAGGTTGTCATAGAGGATCCACTTCTCATCACACGTCACAATTCGCATATGATGAGAAGTGGATCCTCTATGACAAGAGTTATGGGTCGTTTTTGTTGTTCAGAAAGAACATGGAAGACACCTCAAAATGATATTTTTATTATCGTTCAATTTATGTGGCACCCATTTATCCAACTTTTGTGATTTCCTTATTTGCTTTAAATACGACTGTTTAGTGGTCGACCTCAAGTTCAGCAGTAACTTCTTGTGTGGTTTTGCGAAGATTGGCTTCAATTAACACTTTCATCAACCATTGTCGGTCAGCCATGACTGTCTTCATCTTCGAGGCTCTCATCAATATTGCAACATTTCTTGAACCACCATTGTGCCACATGTTTGTTAGTGGTTCCTGATATCATGAGATGTCTTGGCAGCTTTTCAGCTTAGTTTGAACTTGAACAAGAAAACGTGCAGATTTGAATTTTGTCCATGCTGTCAAAATACCTGCAAACAAATGAATAAATAGACTGAAAACGGTAATGAATAACATGATTCAATAGAGCAAAGAACGTGCTTCCAAATAATATATAACATGGCTATATATATCAATGAATTAATTTAGAAATCATATATAAAAACAATATTAATTTTACTAGAAATCATATATAAAAACAATATTACTTTCTCACATATCTTAATATGTGAAAAAGTAATATTGTTTTTGTACCAGCCTAAAAGACATCACATGAAATTAAATACATTTAGCAATTTTTTTAGTAGAATTCATGTATTTCACACCTGGTCGGGATCGAAACATTAGATAGTATGTAAAATCGAATTTGGAACCGCTTTAATTCATTTTTAAAAAAAGAAACATTGGCTGAGATTATTGATCATATTTATCAAACATGATTATCATATAAGTGAGATTAGAATTAAAATATGTTTTGTTATGTTTTATTTAGAAGGAAAATAGAGTTTAATATTAAAAAATGAAATAGAGCAATAATAAAATTATCCTCTGGAATACGAAAATATAAACAGACAAATTCATCTAAGCAAGAAGACAAGATGTGATAATCAAGAAAAACCTGTCAACTTATCATTCATTGACCCAGTAGGTCATAGTGTGGAGATTAGAAAAGCAGAAAAACTAAATATATGCTAGAGAGCTGAATGGAATATGGAACATGACGAAAGTTACCGGAAATCCATAGCAAGCACTAGAAACAGTTCCCAAAACTTGGAAAACAGATGCAGAGAAAATATTGTCAAAGGTTTCAGAATTCATTTTTTAAAAATGGCCTTATATTAATTTAAAATGAAAAGCTTAGGATAAAATACATTTTGTTTGTTAGAATGATTGTTTTCATGTTATCATTTCATTGGTTTATTTGAGTCACGTGATGTCAACAAATACGGGCAGATAATAATTAAATTTAGGTGATATTTGTAGGGGGAAAAGAAGTTTAAGTGAAATTAAATCTCTCTGCCCCCAAACAAAATAATAAAAAGAAAGGAATAAAACAAAATGACTTCTCGTTTAAAATGCACCGCATTTATTTTTTAACAAAAACAAGATGAATAAGCAAAGGTCCGATCAATAAAAGTTCTTGAGAAATCTAGCCCAGGGGTTTGACGTATATTGGGATCCCGGATGGAAATCCCGTGTGTCAGGGGTTAGGAATTTCAAGGGGAAATTTTCCTCCCAAACGCACGTTGTAAGATAAAACAAGATATGCAGTGTGGCGGTTTTAGTGATATCACAACCAAATGGCACTTCCCAAGGTTCGAACCAGCATTATCGTCATGAAACACCCCAATGGCATTCACGGTTAATAATTAGAATAAGGCAATAAGAACGACGATGACACAATCGAGTATGAACATACTAGAAATACATTTATTTACATGAGAGTAATACAAAAAAAAAAAAAGACAAAACAACAATAATGCAAATGGGGCTGCAGACAACATTATGGGAAGGGGGGGGGGGCGATAATAAAGTTTATTTATGGAGACGTATTATCTCTTTCCCACCTTTTTTTTTTTTGAACAAATAGAAAATCGAGTCACAGTTATTGTTCGGAATCAGACAGTAATATGTTTCTTCTTTCTTTGCACATTGACAAAAAGTCAATTTATATATAACAAGAATGACATTTGAGCATAAGGACATGGGTTGGAGATAATGAAAATTGGAGGATACTTAACTCTCTTAGTGGTTATCCATTCCTGACAAGCGTGCATCTTTCATTCATCACCGTTTTTTTTTTTTCAATATTATTCTTGACGTGTGAATTTCAGTATATATTTCTCCATTGGAAGGATATTCATCTTCAAGAATAACATTCAGCCAAGGTAGATCCAAGCTTTTAGTTGATTTTCCTTTTCGGTCCGATGGCGATCCACTGATCTGGGTTGAGTGGGCTATATTTCAGTCACCTATGCATCTTTCTACGCTGGTTTCAACCCCATTTTCTCAGGAGTGCTGATTTTACCAAGTGTTCTTGTTGCTGTCCGCAGCTCAACTGAATTTGCCTAGGAATCTCCTTAGACTCCTGATGTTTCTTGGGGTTGAATAATTCTCTATTTCTTGTACTTTGGCCTTCACTAGGGTGATTTTCCCATAACCCACTACATGCCCTAGAACTGGAAGAACTCTGTTTTAGCTAAGTTTATTGTGAAGTTAGCTGCTCTTAACCTCTGAAGTACTCTTCTGATCGTTTCGATGTGTTCTGGCCACATGTCGTTGTATATGACTATATCGTCGACATATGTATCTACATTTGCAATCCCAGAAAGGCAAGCATTCATTATCCTCACAAATGTCGCTTGGGAATTTCTCATTTCAAATGGTATCACGTGATACTGGTATGCTTCCTCTGGGATTACAATATTTGCTTTGCCTTTTCAGTTTAGGGCACTGCCCAATATCCCTTCAGAAGGTCACATTTTGTGACATACTTGGCCGGCCTATTTTGTCTATGCAATCGTCCATTCGAGGCAGAGGGTATGCATCTGCTTTAGTCACTACATTTAATTTGCTGTAATCCATGCAGAATCTCACCATTCCATCAGGTTTATCAACCAGTACACACGGCAATGCCCATTCACTTTGGCTCGACTCTATTATCTCATGCTTTAGCATGTAATCTATTTCTGTTTTCATTATTTCTAATTTCTTTGGGCTTAAGCGATATGGGTGTTGTCTAATTGTGTAACCCCTCACTCAAGAGAAGGTGGCTAGGACTTCTGTTTATCTGAATTCTCGGCTTGTGTCGTCTAGTCTTCCCTGAGGTTGTTACATGAAATCTGGTATGCTGAAAGCGAATATCGAAGCAGCAGGCAGGAAGAAAGACAAACTCATGTAGTCTAATCTACAGAAGCTTAATTTTCACAACTTATGTACAATTGTTTTTACAAATATTCTTTCAAAGTCTCAAATCTCTTCACAGACAGCGACAGGTGGTTGGATGAGGAAGGTGGAGGGAACGGCGGTTCTATACGATCTGTTCTCCCTGAATTCAACAAGCAATCTGCTTAATTTTAGAGCATATCGGCCCAATGTGGATAGGTGGAAGTCTCTCCAGCCAATCAAATCACGCTAAACCCCAACGATCTGAGACCCAATTCAATACCAAATCCCATAACCTTGAAGTCATCAGTCATCACTCAGCCAGTACAATATGTTCTTCCAACACCCTCACATTTCCTGTTGTTGAGTTTTTCCCAAATAACAAAATATCTCAGGTTTTTCCAATCAAAAAGCAAATATATCAATTTTGACATTGAATTAAAATATGTCTACATTTATCCACCCTAAATTCTCGAGGCATCTGCCGTTACCCGGGATCGGTCAAAAAGCTATCTCAGCGTAGTTCTAAAGCTCCTCAAGGGGGAATTACGTCACAATTGGCTTGGTTTCCCTTAGATTTAAGTCGTGCATTACTGTTTTTGTGCATGTCGGTGCATCGGTAAACAGGTTGTTATATTCCATTAATATTTCTTGTAACCTCTGCCCTTCTTCTAGTGATAAATGTGCAAGTTTAAACCCCAAGTTTCCTAGTATCTCGGAATTCTTCAACTTGATAGGCAGGTCTTTCTCTGTGTGAAGGTTTCCTTCCGGATACCCTTCATCTGTAACTTTGTTGTGGCCTAACGCTGCCATTACTGCTTTTTCTCCTGCTCTCCTGGAATATTTTTTCATCATGTTGATGTGACATATTTGTGATTTGTTTCTACGCTAGATATTCGGTAGTTTAGGGGACTTATTTTCTCAGAGATCGAGTATGGTCCTTGATATTTTGCTTTAAATGGTTGACCATTTATGGGTAGGAGGATTAACTTCCCTTTTCTTGAATTCTCTACTTATTGCCTTTCTGTCCTATGTGGCTTTCATAACTCTCTGGCTATTCTCTAAATGAGTCCTAGCTAATTCTGTGTTTCAGCTAAGGTTTGTCGAACCTTAGTGACATAATCCATCATATTGTTTGGCATGGGTTCATTACTGACCCATTGCTCTTTGATCATTTTTAACGGTCCTCGCACTTGGTGACTGTGGGGGTCGCCTGGCCTTTTTTTTGGGAACTGACTTCCTCCACAAATAATAAAAATGAAAATAAGAAATCTTATGTGCAACACAAATGGAGGTTTATTTCCGGAATAGAAATAACAAACAATAACAAGCAAAACATAGTTCTCAATATTTCAGAGTTCTTTTTTTCGAGTTCATATGAAAGATGGAGAGTCTTTTTTTTTGTGTTCTTTGAATGTTCAAATATGTAACAGAGACAATATTAATGTTCGTCTGTTAAAAGAGAGTATTAATGCGCGGAGCAGTGGAAATGAAATAATTGATGTTTGCACGCATGGCAAGTCATAATGAGAAAGCGTTGAATGAGTCGGAAGAGTTTAAAGAGACGAAAGAATGCTCGAAAGGCTAAGAGACTAAAGAGATAGATTTTGTGTTTGTGCATGTTTATATATGATTTGATCGGCTCCAAACGAGCTCTAGAAAATCAGTTTTAAAATATGTCCTAGGAGGAATTCCATTGGACGGAAGACATCACATGGGGTGCTTTCAACTACGTCCGCACCTTTGGTATATAAAGGTCACGCCGGAATTTGCGTGGGTGTCATTTTTCATTTTTTTAACGCGCCGAAACAATCAATTGCACTGCGCGCCTAAATTGTATTTAACGATTTTAAATTTGAATATTAAACTGTGCCAACTGGCACATGACCGAAGACTAATTCAAATGGGCTGAATCCTAGTGATTTCTGGACTGCTTCTTGAGCAGCAAAGAGCACAAACTGAATCCCCTGATCCCACTCGGTATCGTGCTCCACACAGTAGCCTCTTTACATGATTTTCAGAGTGGCGTGGAAGTGCTCCAGTGCTCCCTGTGACTGAGGGTGATAAGCGCTGGACGTTATATGGGTGATTCCCAACAGCTCTGTGACCTGCTTAAACAGTCTCAATGCAAAGTTGGGCCCTTGGTCAGTCTGTATAATTCTAGCTAGCCCCATTTTGGTGAAGAAATTTATTAGGACGTCTGTCACTTTCTTTGGTGAGATGTTGCGTAATGGGATTGCTTTGGGAAATATGGTGGACGCACACATTATAGTTAATAAGAACTTGAGCCTGTCTTGGTTTTGGGTGATGGTCCCACGCAGTTCACAGTTACTCTACTTAATGGTTCCTCCACTGCTGATATAGGTTGGAGTTGGGCCACGGGAATATTTTGGTTAGTTTTGGCACATCCTACAGGTTCTACAGAACCTCTTTATATCTCCCACGATTCCTGGCCAGTAAAAGTGTCTGGTAAGCTTTTCTAGGGTCTTGTTGACTCCTAGGTGGCCCGCTAACGGTATCTCATGTGCCACTTTCATAATATCCTCCTGATATATGTTAGGCACCATTACTTGTTCTCACATAGTCTTTTCTATCCCTTCTGTTGTCCTGGGAGCATTCCATTTCCTCATTAGCACTCTGTTATTGAGGACGTACTGGCTTTTTGAGTTACGAGAATACTCTTCTCAACTTGACAGAACAAGGGTTTTAGATCACCATTGTTCTGTTGCTCCTTGATTAGCACTCACCGTGGCACGGATGAACCAGGTTGGGGTGCTACCACAGGTCTCAGGTGTTTTCCATCTAATGATCTGTCATCTCCGTTTTCCTTCTTTGTCGCTTTACTCCTCGTGGTTACCCCTAAGGGTGTTTTATTTTGGTATTTAGCGATATCATTTCCCAATATCATGGCTACGCCAATAATTGGTAAGTCATAGATTACCCCTATTGTGGCCTTTCCTGAGTACCAGTCTGATACTAGGTGAACCTTAAATAACGAGGCTGGTTTGTTTCCTATGCCCTTTAACCTAATCGATCTGCCTACAGCTTTCACTGCTTCTACGGCATCTGTTTTCTTTTCACTAGGGATTGGGATGCACCCATATCCCTGAGAATGTTGATGGGTTCCCCTCGATATTATGTTGGGCGATATATCCCCTTGATATGAATGGTTTATATGTCTTATCTACTCCTTAGGATATCGCCCCTTGTGGTTTGCATGGGATATTCAGATTCATCTCAGTGTATCGTTTTGCCTGGCATTTCACAGCTACATGACCCGGCTTTCCACAGTTGCAGCATACTATGGGTCTCGCTTCCCATCCCAGTACTGGTCGGTTGGTTGTATTCAGAGGGTTACTGATGGGTGTCCGTGGATTGTCATTATTTGTACAACACTCCCTGGTCTGTGAATGCATAAGTCCCTGGGGTTTTGCTCTGCTTCTCTTATGAGTCAATATGTACTCGTCAGCTGACGTGGATATATCAAGCGACGTTTCAGCCTTTTAATCAGCTAGGTGCATCCGCATGTCATCCATACAGGGTATACAGTTTTGAAATTCCTCAATCAACATGAGTTGTTTCAACCTGTTGAAGTTAGCCTCTACGTTCTTGGCATTGCACCACCAATCAAAATAATTCTCTTTTAATTTAGCAATCTCTACGTATGTTTGTCCCTCGCTTTTTCTTAAGTTCCTAAACTTCTGTTGGTAAGCTTGTGGGACGAGCTCGTACCCTTTTAATAGGGCCGCTTTCACTATCTCATAATTGGTGCAGTCTTCTGCTGGAAGTGCTGCATACATCTTTTGGGCCTTACCGCTCAATGCTGTCTGCAAAAGCATTGCCCAGCATTCTCTCAGCCAGTTCATGTTTAGGGCGGTCCTCTTAAAATGTGCAAAGTAATCATCGACTTCTTTCTCCACAAATTTCGGGACTAGGCGTTAATATCAAATCTGTTTCTGTGCACATGGCAAAAAGTCAATTTATATATAACAAAAATGACATTTGAGCATAAGGACATGTGAGCGGGTTGGAGAGAATGAAAATTGGAGGATACTTAACTCTCTTAGTTGTTATCCATTCCTGACAAGCATGCGTCTGTAATGTGAATGTCCTTTCTTTCCTTCGTCACCATCTTTTTTTTTTTTCAATATTATTCTTGACATGTCATTTTCAGTATACAGTTCTCCATTGGATGGATATTCATCTCCAAGAATAACATTTGGCCAAGGTAGATCCAAGCTTTGAGTTGATTTCCCTTTTCGGTCCGATGGCGATCTGCTGATCTGGGTTGAGTGGGCTATATGTCAGTCACCTATGCGTCTTTCTACACTGATGTTCAACCCCATTTTCTCAGGAGTGCTTATTTTACCAAGTGTTCTCGTTGCTGTCCGCAGCTCAAATGAATTTCCCACTCAAGTTTTTTTCTCCACGTGTTCCCTTCTGAGATGAGTGTGGGTTGGGGTTTCTGTCTGGCTTATATCTGTTCATGTTTTCTATCTTCTCGAAAGGCTATGGGGATGAAGTAGGGGATCTTGTCTTGGTGACTTCCTTTGCGTTGGTGGAATGGAGAGAGGTTGGGGAATGGGGCGTCTGCTTGACTAATACATACATTTATTATGACATAAAGAGAAGGGGTGTATAGTCTTTTCTTATAACAATGGTTTTGATAACTTTGAAAGCAACGATGAGATAAAAACGAGAGGCATGTTTTTGTGTCACGTCGGAGCGAGAAGAGAAGGTGAAAGAAGAGAAAAAAGAGGGAAGAAAGAATGTTTGATGCGTTTTTATACATTTTGGACCGGCTCCAAAACAAAATTGCTACTGCTAATATTTTGGTTTTTGGAAAAGCGTTAAAAAGACAATCTTCTCAATTTTCTCATTGGTCGCTTTTGTCATGTGGTACTGTCTTCAACTACGTCTGCCAGAAATATGTCCATCTTACTTGTGTTATTGTGAGAAAAGTGTGTGGGCGTATTTGAAATTATGTCATTGCTGGGAGAACTTATTTTTGTGCAAATGCACGAGGAAAATTGAAATGAATAAACACTCATTTATTTGTGTGCGAGTGTGTGTGTGTGTGTGAGTGAGTGAGTGAGTGACTGCACATATTCTTTAGATTAAATTTTGGTATTGAAAAGACAGTAGCATATTTTTCATCTTCTTGGATACGTTCAATTATTATTTTCCTTTTAGATGAAATTCTGGGGTTGAGCAATCAACAACTTATTTTTTCATCTCTATGAATACAGTTTTCTTATCTTATGAAAATTGTGTTCACGTGAATTATTTAATTATTCTCATTTATAATAACTCGACATAAGAATGTCAAGAAGAAATTCAAATATACGTGATTTTGACATACTTTCAAACTATAGAAAAGTAGAGACGAAAAATCTCTTATATATTATATATATTTAAATCATTTTGGGGGCTTTAAACAATTTTTTCTTAAATCCGAGGATTAAAAAAAAAATGTTGATAGAGAGTCGATGTTATAGTTTGAAAAATTAAAGACACTTAATTTATTGTATTTATTTTTTGGAGAGATCCAAGACTTAGAAAAGAATTTGCGAAAAAGTCATTATTTCCAGTAATAACTATTTTATTTAATGAAAAAAATTGTGAAATCGTCATTATTTAACGAAAGTTATATTTGAAGAAAGCAAATCCAAATGTATGCTATATTTATATAATATCACAAAATATTTATATAATATATATATAAAATATATATTTTATGTATTTATATAATATATATTTATATACTATATATTTTTTATATATTTATATAATATATATTCATATATATATTTTTATATATTTATACAATATATATTCATATATATATATTTTTTTTTTATATATTTATACAATATACATTCATATATATATATATATATTTTTATATATTTATATAATATATATTTATATATATTTTTTTATGTATTTATATAATACTAGCTGTACCCGGCCACGCGTTGCTGTGGCTCAGTTTGTTAAAATGGAACACATGTGAAAGTAAAGAAAAGTTTTATTCTTTTTTTCAAGAGAATGTACAAATTATTTATTTTTTTTTAAAAGAAGAAATGTTAAGAAAATAAAAAGAAAATGTTAAGAAAATAAAAAGAAAAATACTTCCATCATTAATTATGCAAAAAAAAAAAAAAAAAAAATGTTGATTTAGTGTTTGAATATTATGCTTATAAATTACGATAAAACTTGCTGAGTATGCGCTGTTTTACGGTTGTTGCAAAAATGGAACGGAAACTTAAATTTTGCTTCGTTTTAATCTTTCTTAATTTTCTAATTGTGCCTCCCCCAAACAAATATAATCAAAACAGTAACATTCAACAATTGCACTTTATGTATATAAAACACAAAATATTTATTAAAAAAAAAAAATTAAAAAAAAAAGTTAATAACGAAAGGGAAATAATTCCATTTTTAAACGAAAAAGTCAGTTTGGTATATCTTTTTGTTATTTTTTACATAAGTCCAGCTGACCATTCACATTGGAAATGTCGACATTTATAGGTTGTCGGGTACGTTTACAACGAATAAACACTCTAATCTAGTAAATGTATCAGAATTTTTGTAGGAATTTTTTACACCCCTATCATGAAACTGCGAATAAAATATAAAAATCTCGTAATTTCTCTTTTAAAAGTGGGTTGTTTACTTTCTTTATGGATTATACTTCCAAAATAAATTATTAAAGTTGTTTTAAAAGTAATAGAAATATTTTTTTTATTTTTTAAAACACAGTAATGAATTTTACGAACTCAATATTTTTCAATTTTTAAACTTTAAAAATCTATCAAAATTTTTCTATTGATTCTATTTTTACGATATTTTCAGGGTCAATGTGAAATTTTATGCTCTTTCCAATAAACCGAATATAATATTTTAGACAAACGTTTTTTTTTTTAATTCACGCCCCCCCCCTCATTTTCAAGTGTCTAGTAAAAAGTAAATAATTAATTTACTTACCAAAGTCTTATATATCACAAATTGAAGAGAAAAGGTCAATAAGTAATATATTCAAATTTAAAACAAAAAAAGTAGTGTTTTTTAGAAATTTACCTGTAAAGTCCGAAGTTAAAACCTTTTTTTTTTTTAAAAAAACATGTCGTTTGTTTTTTTCTTTTGTTTTTTTTATGAAACCTTGGTCCTTGCTCCTTTAATTGAAAAAAAATTAGGGCTTGAGTTAGATTTTTCGAGGAGTTATAAGCTTCGAAAGACGGGGTGGAATTATTCACTATTTTTCACGAAATTTCTGAAAAACCTACCAATCTAGCCATGTTAAGAATGGCTTTCGGAATAGACACCCCTAACCTTGCCAGAATACCCGAAAAGCTATAAAAGTTGACGCGTCGAATGTGAATGATGAGTTGCATGTAATGTAAAAATGTACCGAATTTAAAAGGGAACGAAATTCAAATTTCCATTCTATTTTTACAACCGTAAAGCAGAGCATTCTATGCAAATTTTACCTAACTTACTGTATTAATGCTATTTTTTTTAAGCAAAAAAAAAAAAAAAAAAAATTTAGGTTTGGCTATAAATTCCTAAACTCATTTCACCCTAAATAATTTAGGTGACTGAAATAGGAATCTAATTGAATCTTTAATTTCCTGAATAGTATGCGAGAATTCATTTTTCTTCGAGTTATATCGAATTTATTAATACAGACTTTAGGAGCTTTTTTCGTAATGTTACTGTAAAAATTATTTTTTATTGTTACAAATTACGATGCTTTATTTATATAAAAAAAGCAAAAATAAATTCTTGCGTTTTTTATTTACTACTGAAAACCATAACTTTAGTAAAGGTATTTTTTGTTTAAACAAAATAAAACATTTTCACTAAGAGTTAAGTAAAAATAATTAGTTCATTATATTCTGCGACCATTATTTGAAAAATACTGCAATTTTCATTAGAATTGGTTAATTTCCTGATTTTTGGTGAATTTTTAAGTAAAGGGAGGAGTCAAAATGTTTATACACTTTAAGCGTCGGCATTCATTTTGTGTGTACCTACCATTTTTCGATGAATATTTGATAGCAAAGCGACCACGTGTGGTTAATTTAAATTAAATTTCAATCACATGGTTACATTATCAATAATCATGTGATTAAACCCATTGAAAATTTACCGATATTGTAAACACATTCTGTTTACATTAAGCTTGTAGTGTTTTTTTAGTGATGCAATGTTGGCAACTGAGATTTAAAAAAACCCGCGAGATCAGGAGAAAGAAATCTCCAGAAAATTAACAGATTTTTAACTTTTATCGTCTGAAATTTTCAAAAATTGCTAATCCCCCCCCCAACTCCATATTTTAACTTCCTACCATAAAAAAATTATAAATATAGTATATTCAATATATGAAATGTTCCGTGTTTTCTCACTATATGTTTCTGGAATTATATTGAAGCGGTTAGCTCCCCAGAAGGCTTACATATTTTATCAGCTAGTTTTGCCTGTTTTTTTCAGAGAGGGTATTTTTTTTGTTTGTAGGAAACAAATCATAAACTCAAACTTTTTATAATAAAAGTTGAATTGAAATATACTGCAAATTAAACATCACAATAATGGTGCAACATTGAAATTAGAAAAATAAAAAACAAAAAAACTTTGTTTTAGCATATTAAAAGTATTTAGGTTGGTAGATAATTAAATTCTACTGTATTGGTATAAGTTTTTTTTTTTTTTTTGCTGTTGTTTCTTGCTTTTTACAATTTTCGACTAAATACTTCTAAATAAAGCAGGGTTGCTTAGATCGTATTTTAAACTAAATTTCGGAGGTTGGAATGCCCCCCCCCCACCTAAAATGTACTTGGAAAAATCGATTTTATGGCGAGATTTAAGAATGGTTAGCCGAAAAAAGGTGAAAAACAAAACAAATAATCAATAAATAATTGTTACCAAAGGCAATAAATGCTACTCTTTTTTATTTACTTGAATGAGTTTATTTTATGTTTTAAAGTATTTTCAAGCGCTTTTCTTTATTTTTTAATCTAAAATTGAGGATGTGTGGGTGCCAAATATCTCCAGATTTTCTAGAATTTCCCGCTAGATTGCAAACGAAATCTCCAGATCCAGCAGGAAAACCACTAAATTGTAACACTGGTCACGTGACAGGAAGCGGTAATAAATAATTGTCCCTAAATTAAAAAAATGGCGTATCGATACAAAGAAAAACACCTATTTATCATAGAAAAATTAAGTGTAATGTTATAATTAAAAAGAAATATATAAAAACACACATGGATATAGTAAACATATTATACCAAAACGTGGAAGCCATCCGTCCAGTGGTTTTTTAGACTTTTAATTGCGAACGAACCAAGAGTTATATTTTTATATATATAGATATATTTATATATATTTTTTAATTTTTTTTAATTCAATTTTCACCCCAAACAAGGCACAGTGCCACTTTGAAGCAGGGGGCTACTATCAGGGACTTAATTAGCGGGGTCATTATGAAGGGAGATCAGTAGAAAGATGTTTGTTAACATTACACTTGAACTTCTGCATATCATTGCAGTTGGGAAAGCAGAATCCCGGAAGGGAGTTCCAAAGACCCGCAGTTCTGGGGAAGAAACTATTGGAGTAAAAGGCTTTCTTGCACCAAGGGATCTCTACTGTAAAGGGATGAGACTTAGTAGCTTGTCGGGTTTGTCGGGGATAGTTACGTCGGGGAGGTACAAGTGTTTGCAGTTCGTCAGAGCATTCACCATTAAAGTATTTGTAGAACAGGCAGAGGGATGCAACATCTCGTCGATGGGACAGAGGCTGAAGCCTAGATGACAGTTCAGGACCTATCAGGTTGGCGACTCTCTTTTGAACCCTGTCCAGGAGCGAGAGACAAGCAGCAGATGCACCAGCCCAGATGTGACAACAGTACTCCATACATGGGTGAATGGTTGCCTTATAGAGGTATAGGATACTGTCAGGCGTAAGTAGTTTTCTAGCACGGTAGAGGGAGCCAACCTTCCTTACAGCAGCCTTAGCAATGCTCTCAATGTATCTATTCCAGTTCATATTCCCTGTAAACGTTAGGCCTTTCAGGTAATGTGTTCTTGGCCATTGCTATTGGTGGTAGAGAAGGTTTCTTGTAGTTATTGAAGGAAACAAGCTTAGTCTTAGCAGCATTGAATGTGACCAACCATTTTTGTCGCCATTCCACTACGGATTGGAGGTCATCCTCTAGTGTTTCTGCCATTTCCTTGGATATGTGTTCATTTGTTTTCCCCTCATATCTGTTATAGAGAGTGGTGTCATCGGCAAATATACCCATCTCCGAAACAATTTTATCAGGGAGGTCGTTTATGAATATCAGGAATAATAGAGGTCCAAGGATAGACCCCTGAGGTACTCCCACATTTATGTCATATTGTTTGGATGTACGACCGTCGAGGACAACTTTGATTTTTCTATTACTTAAGAAGGATTTAATTACATTATGAATTCTTCCAGTGATTCCATATGATCTAATTTTCCTTAGAAGACCATCGTGCCATACCCTGTCAAAAGCCTTAGATATATCGAGGGCCACCGCTCTACCCTCCCCTGTTTTATCCAATGAACGGTATATACGTTCAGAAACTACAGTTAAGATATCTGCTGTTGAACGGGCTTGCCTGAATCCATATTGTTTGTCAGTCAGGAGTTTAGCAGCTGTTAGGTGCTGGACTAGGGCTTGATTAACTAAGGACTCAAATATTTTGGCGAAAAGCGGAAGGAGGCTAATGGGGCGATAATTTAGTAGGTCAGTTCTTTCACCAGAATTCTTCAAGACTGGTACCACAGAGGCGGTTTTCCAGCAGTCGGGAAAACAAGATTCGTTAAGGCATTTATTGTAAAGTTTGGACAGAACTGGAGCAACCTCGGCAGAGCATTTTTTTAATAGCACATATATATATATATATATATATATATATATATATATATATATATATATATATATATATATATATTTTAATAGCACATATATATATATTTTTTATATTTATATAATATATATTTATATATATTTTTTTATATTTATATAATATATATTTATATATATTTTTTTATATTTATATAATATATATTTTTATGTTTGTATATATTTTTTATATATTTATATAATATATATTTATATATTTTTGTATATATTTTTTATATATTTATATAATATATATTTATATATTTTTGTATATTTATATAATATATTTATATATAGTTTTATATATATTATATATATTTATATATTTTTTATATATATTTATATATTTATATGTATTTTTTTTAATATATTTATATAATGTCAGAAAATATTCCGAATATTTTGTAATTTATTCAGTGTCTAAATATTTAAAAGTGTTATTGAATTAAATTTGGTTTATCCAAAGAGAATATAAATAAAAAAGAATACATAAAATATATGGCTTCGCATCTTTAATTTAAAGTTTACAACCCAGAAATTATTATTGAAGAGAAACGATTTTTAAAAAATATTTATATAATATTAATTTTAATTTTCAGATCCTCACATAATATTTAATTACTTATAACTTGCGAAAAAAAAAGAAACAAGAGAAGAAACGCATGAACCCGAGATGTGCTCAAGATTTCAAGTAACTTTTTCAATTAAGAACTGTTTTCTTAAATTTCCCCCAGTCATACAACATTTCCATTAAAAAACAAAAAAAGAATGAACTGTTTCATTGAAATCTTGTACTCAGCCTTGCAAGATTTCCACAAAAATGAATTACTTTAAAAACATACTTATTGTCCGCCAATGAGAACTTTGGACAAAGTTTATTAAAAAACACACAAGACAAATTTTCTTTGGAAAAATTGTAAAATTTCGACTGTGAGTTTTATGTCAACTTTTTTCTTTTTACAACTGACAAGCATGCATTGTCAATCTTTTTTTTCTTTTTAATAAATTTCTAATTGTTTGATGCACGGGCTATTAATTATTTTACAGAGAAAAAAGCGTACAAAAGGACATGTCTTTTGTTGTTGCACATTATTTTAATTATAATTTTTGTATTTTAAATTTTTTTTGAAAGTGAAGATTGGCACACCATATAACATACATGACACTCGTGAAAATAATTGAAATATTAAGAAATTTGAGTGCAGAAATTAGTCCATATAATTATATATATATATATAGGTAACACCAATTAAGCATTGGTAAATTGAAATGGAACAAAAAATATAGAAAGAATATCAATCCAAGGGAACTGAAACTACCAAACATTTAATCATCTGATCTCCTTCACACAAATTGGTGACATGGATGGTAGCACAAAAAATGATCATAAAGTTAAAAAGGATGAAAAACAGAGAAAGGAAAGTACTGATTGGAACATCACTGAATTTTTTCGG
Source organism: Euprymna scolopes (assembly GCF_053919585.1). Lineage (NCBI taxonomy): Eukaryota > Metazoa > Mollusca > Cephalopoda > Sepiida > Sepiolidae > Euprymna > Euprymna scolopes. Next base: position 89,440,629 of record NC_136508.1, on the reverse strand, counting down.
AGGCTTATTCCATTCAAATTCTATAGAAAGCAAATGGTCATTATCAGTGAGAAAATAAATAGTAAACGGCAGTTGCAATAATACATAAAGATTTGCAACAATCATTAAAAAAGGCAGAAAAAAGTGCTGGAAATCAGGAAGGAATTGTAATTACTCAGACTCCAGAAAACACGGCCTGTTCTGCTTTCATTTTTTTAGTAAAGACTAGCGAGGGGTGTTTGTAGGTGTGTGTGGTGTTAAATAAAAAAAAAAAAAAACCGGGGGGGGGGGTAGGATCGCACCCGAAGCCCTGAGGCGAAGTTTGAAAATCGGCCAGCCAGAACGAGTCAGTGAAAGATGTTTAAAAGAAGTCGAGCGTTACGACGATGATGTAAGCCTTGTTATAAGCGAAGTAAGAAAAGAAAACAACGTTTTAATTAAGCGGAGCTGGGGGGGGGGTAATCAAAACATTAAAAAAAACACAAAAAAATCTAACGTAAGGCAAACGAACACGTGAAAAATGGCTTAAATAAGTCTGTTTCGATATTAAAATTTAAAAAATCGGTGGATACCCGGATGTCGCTAAGAATAAGCGAAGTAAAAAAAAAAAAAACAACAAAAAAAAAAAAAAACAGGAAAACGAACGTTACGTGAAAAATGGCTTGAATAACAGAGGGTTCAATATTTAAATTTAAAAAATCGTAAAAAAAAAAAAACCATCTCACATCACGATTCGAACCCAAAACGTTTAGATAATGAACAAACGCGTTAACCAACTGCACTACATACATTTTCGCTTCTATATATATATAGACTAGCGGGGCTACCCGGCGTTGCTCGGGACCATATACACAATGAAAAAATTGAATTTGGTTTTGTAATATATTTAGTATTCTTATGAGAGAGGAATTTTTTATGTTTATGTATCATTTGCTATTTCGAGCAAAAGAATATTTTACCTACATAAGACGGATATTACACATGAAATAATTGTATCTTACTTAGGGTAGGTAATTTACAGCATGTATATGCAAGGACAGGGAATATGCAACACATTTATCTCATCAAATCCCAAGCGATACCAGGTATTTTGCTAATATATATTCTCACCTAATTCATTCAATCTTGGGCAACGCTCTGTGTTTTGCTAGTACATATCTCAATCAATCTCATGAAATCCTGGGCGACGCAAGGTATTCTGTTAGTATATATTTCAATCAATCTAATTCAATCCAAGGCAATGCTAAGTATTCTGCTAGTATATATTTGCATCTATCTCATTACATCCCAGGTGACCATGTATTCTGCTTGCATACATTTGCATGTATCTCATTGAATCCAGGGTGACTCCTGGTAATCTGTAAGTATATATGTTGACGTATCTCGTTGAATCCCATAATTCTTGGATTGTTACACATTTCGACAATTTAACCCACATTATCGCTCACCTGTCTAAAATAATAACTTTAAGACATTGTCTTGGCTGGTTTTTCATTACAAACACATCATCCAAATAACTCACATTTAATCATTTTTCATAATTTTTGGATATGTTACTAATTTCAACAACCATGTCACATGATTTACCTTACATTATTGCCTCCACTCTTACTAAAATAAAAACATTGATACATAGGCTATGGTATGTTACTAATTTCTGCTATCATTTTTTATGAGTAAATCCACGTTATCGCCCCTTTCTATCACTAAAATAATTACTTTTATACATTGTATGGCTGGTTATTTCATTACAAACCCACCAACAAAGTAACTCACATATCATTTTTCATAATTCTTGGATATGTTACTAATTTCGACGATTATTTTTAATGAAGTAACCCAAATAATTGCCACCTCTTGCTAAAATAATAACTTTCATAAATTGTCTGGTATATCTACTTCATTATGAATATACCAATCAAATGACTCACATTTCATCATTTTTCATAATTTTTGGATATGTTACTAATTTCAACCGTCATTTTTTTCTGAGTTCAATCGCATAATCCCTCTCCTCTTATTAAAATAATACCTTTGAGACATTTCTAAGCTGTTTATATTTCATTACAAACACATCAATAAAATACCTCACATGTTATCATTTTTCATAATTCCTGGATATGTTATGAATTTCGACAATCAAATTTAATGAGTGCGCACATCTAATTGCCCAATTCTTATTAAAATCATAAATTAAATGTTACCAGTCAAGAGTGAGACTTCAAAGTCCATTTTTATCAAGTGTTAATAGTCACAAAGACCCTGAACCCTCCCCTCCCCAATTCCTTATAGGGCCTTGTGCCAAATTTTGTTGCTTGTTATTTTTGTTTTTATAATTTTATATTGTAATTTCAGTTTTTGACAACAATAAAATAAATAAATAAGATCAAAGTGTAGTATATGTTCTTAGAAATAAAGCGGTTTCATCTTTCGCCACCTCCTCCCACTAACTCATAATATGCCTCTCACCTTCCTCAAAAATATATAATACGCATTTTTTTTTTCTTGGTCTTTTTGCTGGGGTTGGGAGGGTCCTACTACCCCCCCCCCTTCCCCCCCCCCACCCTCGACACAAATGAATTATTGTACCATTTTTATTGTTATCTTGTTTTGTTTTTACACGTCAATAAAAAATGTTTTTAAAAAATTGGGAGTTAAGTAGGATGTCCCCCAGTTATAAAAGGGTGAATGTGGTATTATGGTGAAAGATACTAGCTGGGAGAAACTTTTGATTTTGTTTAGTTCTGGAGTGACAAGGATGACCAACGACACCCACAATCCCCCCTTTTGAGTTGGCCATGTGCCTAAGTTTTTTGTTCATTTTCAATGTATTTTTAACATGAATAAAGGATTTAATATCTCAAAGTGTAGTATCTGTTCCCCAGTTACTCATTTTTGATTTTTTTTCAAGAGGTTCGCCACTTGACCCACCCGTCAAGTTTAAGGCTTTACTTTGGTCACTTTTGTGACTTTACTAACCTTGGTTAGTGGGACCGACCCCCTCTTTGGGGAGTCTGGACCCTTTTCGCTCCCCCAGGACCGACGCCATTGTGTGATAGTCTGGACCCGAAAACCGATCCCTTCTTTGGGAGTTTGCTGTTCTCGGGACCGACAACACTTTCTTTGGTAGACGCAACCTGGTCAGGTTAGCTTAGCATTTTTTCTTTTGGGTACTTCGTTTCCTCCTCCCCTCTGAGTTTGAAATGGTCTACGTTCTCCCCTCTTAATTGCCTGTGCAGCAGTCTGACCTGCCAGGCCCACTCTTTGTCTTCCTTCGCTGCTCTCCCAGTGGATTGAGCAGACCAAGTTCTCTTTCTCGCTTCCTTGGGGTTGTTTGTGGGTAGGGTGACGCGGGTAGGGCGGGTGTTTCGTTTATGCTCCCCTCTCTGGGCAGAGATGCCTATCCTCTCTCTCTCTTAATTCCGACGCGGCACTCTGATCCGCTAGCACCGGTCAATCCTCTTTCTCTCTTCTGACCTCACCCACTCCCCTCCACCCCCCCATATCCCTACATTTTCTTTTCTCCCCTACTACACTTTGGTCTGTGGCAGCGGCCAGTGCATTTTTTCCGCACGATGCCGGGGAAAAGGCGCATACCACCGCAGTGCGCCACATCGCCCCACTCGAGTACTCCCCATCGGAGGGAGCACCTCCCACAAAGGATGAAAAGAAGGAGAAGGCCAGGGTAGGGCCGCAGCCCGCGGCGACTCAGGCAGCATCAACACCAGAAGGGCAACCAAATCAGCCCCCTGCTCCCCACGAGGGCCACTCCCCAGACCGGGGAGTAAAAGTAGCGACTGACGAGGGAACGAGGTGCGATCGGGGTGGTACACATCCTGCGACACCCCTTCCACCTCAATCCTCGTCAGTCGGAGAAAGCACTCCCGCCCAGGCTCCCCAAGAGGACCACCTCAAGAGGAAAGGGACCAGGAAGGTGGCTGACGAGGGAAAGAGGCACCTTTCCGGGGGACCACTCCCAACGAACCCCTCTCCACCTCAATCCTCATCGGCCGGAGAAGACCCCACCGCTCCTGCTCCCCACGAGGACAGCCTCCCCGTAGGTGAACAGAGAGAAGTTGGAGACGAGGAGGCTGAAGGCAACAATGATGGCTCACAGCCCGTGACACCACCAGTCTCTCAGCCCTCCTCCAGCCAACAAGCACCTACTCCCCATGAGGGCAGCTCTCCAATGCCCGAAGGGAAAGTTGATGAAGACGGAGTTGCCCGTAGAACCCAAGTGCTTTTCAGGGACACTTTGGAATCGCTAAAGGCTCTCGGGGGGGGGGGAATATAAGGCCCCACCGCCCAAAGCTCCCCAAAACACTCCGACACCACCGAAAGCCCCGAAATCCAACGCAACGACAATAAAGCCCGATGGGAGAAATCCCATGACTCAATCTCCGGGCAAAAGGAAGGAAATGGACCAAAAGGCGGGCCAAAACCAGTCTACGACACCACAGAAGGACTTGCCAGAGTTAGCCCCAAACAAAAGGGCCAAGCAGCAGCAACAACAGAGCCAGCAGCAGAAGGAAAAGGCAGCGACAGCCAATCCCCTCCTCGGTCCGTCCAACACCAAACAGGACGAGACTACGGCATGGGGCCCTCCGGAGCTGGAGCAGATGACACCCGATGATTATAGCGAACTCTTCAACTCCACTTACAAGGATGTCACGAAGGGAACAACCATTATACCCCTTCTGGGACAGATTGAAAAATTGGAAAAGAGAGTTCTCTCCCTGATCACCATGTTTCGCCATGTGGGACATTCTGCTCCCCAGAGAGGAGGATGCAAAAAGACTGGCCAGGACTGAACACAAAAGCAGGAACATTCGGCTCCAGCCAGTATACCTCGGCGGGAGAAACACCACTGTCTCAGTACTGAACATCCCGTGCTACATGACCGGAAAACAAGTTGGGGCCATACTGAGTCAGTACGGGGAGGTGGAGGCAGTCGCCCCAGCTCACGGTCGACGCAACGTTTTGACTGGGGACTACAAAGTTTGGATGGTCCTAGGCAAGGACAGTTTTGACAACATTCTAGCCATGCTCAAGTTTGGAGAGCAGACCATGACACTGATCGTGGTAGGGAGAAAACCTCACTGCTGGCACTGCCAGTTGAGGGGACACATGGCCAAGGACTGTCCTAAAAGGCAACCAGCGAACCTCCCGGGAAAAGTCCCCACCAAAATACCCGCTAAAACCCCAGCAGAGGTACAAGCCACAGCCACAGCCGCAGCCAATTCCAACCCGGCAGCAGAAGCAGGTTGGGCAACGGTCACAAGGAAGGGCAGACCCAACAAAAATCTGCCCAAACCAATAACGACCAAAACCCAACCTGAAATCACCCCGATGGACACTCAGGCGCCCTCTTCCTCAAACAAGAGGAAGCTCCAAGACTCCAAGGAAGAGATCGCGTTGGAGGGTCTAGAGACACAGAAGAGACAACATCAGAGGCAGCAGTCAGCAAGAGAACGACGAAGAGGAGGAAAAGCAGGAGATCCAAGGGAGACACCCTCACCCCCAAAGACAATATCCAACCAGCCGAGGCTGAGCCCCCCAAATCCCACCCCTCAAAACAGCCAGAGCAATGTCCCCCCTCCCTCACCGAACCCCTTAGAACACTACCTCACAATCCATCCCCAGAAAGTTCAAGTAACGACCCCAAAAAACAACCTCCCCCGCCAACATACACCCCAACACACAACATCCCCTCCCCTACTCCCCCTGCACCCACTCCCCTTCCAGTCAAGGAAAAACACACCCCACCAATCCGCATGGAACGGACAAAGAGACTCCCCTTCCTTCCAGGAGGAAGGATACGTGAGACGGGCCCTCTGCAACTCACAACAGAACTGAAAGGCCAGCAGAAGGTCCGTTATACACAGCTACTTTACGTCGGTGGCGATAATGTCACCGACCCAACCAAGTTCAAGGACGCTCCCTTGTTGACCACATTTATTAGGGTCAACAAGGATTCCAGGACTGAGGCCCTCTAGGCGTGGATAGACGCCGCGAAGGATGCAATCCCAAGCCCGCAGCTGGTGGACACGGAGCATCCTTCGCTAAACAATTTAGTTTTTAAATGCGAAGGCAGAGTCCCTGTATATATTCACCCCTCCTTCTACAGTGCTTTAAAACTAATTTTCCCCCTGGACGTGGGAGGTGTGTCCAAGAATGGAGTACCCTCTGCAGATTTACTGACTGGAAGCCTTGGACAGGCCTGCCACGTCCTCACCCCCGAGGATTTCAGGCCCGTGTGTGACACTGAATAAGGTAGGTGACCATGGCTTTAAACTTGCCTACTTATAATGTGAGGGGCCTCAGATGTCGAAGCAAGGCCGCGCGCGTGCTGAGAGATCTGGTGTCCCTCAAGGTAGATATTGCCGCTATACAGGAGACCCACTTTATTTGTGACAGGGATTGTCAGGTGCTGGTGAACGATTACGATGTTTACTCAGCATATGGCAATACCTATAGTTGTGGAATCTCCTTGCTAGTAAATCGCACCCTATCAGCATCGGTGAATGTTGTTCACGCGGACGAGGACGGGCGAGCGATTGTCATCGATGTTGCTGTTAATAGCAGTGTGTTTCGGATTGTCGCAGTTTATGCACCCAACTTCGCTGTAGAGAGGGCTTCCTTCTTTCGACGGGTGGAGGGCTTTGTAGATGATCCGGAGAGGGTAGTCTTAATGGGTGATTGGAATGCCATCCTTGATCCCAGGATAGATAAGGTCGGGGGGACTAGCGGGTCGGTGTGGTGTGACAGTAGTCTGTCTGACCTGATGGCTTCGTGCGACCTGGTCGACAGATTTCGCCTGGATCACCCGGGGCGGGAAATGTGGACATGGCATCCTAATACGCCTCCGATCCAAAGTACTTACTTGGATCGGATGTTAGTTAGAAGAGGCGATGTAGATTTCCTATCTTGCCCCACATTCCACTTTTTAGGACACTCGGACCATAAACTAATTATGGCCCGTCTGAACTTGAGCCCTTGGCCTAGACTGGCTGGATACTGGAAGTTCAACTGTACGTTGTTGGAGCTGGAGGACTACTGGTTGAAGGTTACAGAGATAATCCAACGGGCATTAGTGGGGGCGGTTACCGGGAGTAAGTGGTGGGTTAGTCTCAAGGCTAAGATTAGACGTTTCTCGGTCAAGTACAGCCAACGCCTCGCACTACTTAAGGCTAAGGCCAAGAAGCGTACATAGAATAGGCTGACCCAGGCATTGGAGAGTGGGGACCCCCTAGAGATAGCAGTAGCTAAACAAGACCTCAGCCGCTTGGCTAGCGAGCGGTACGAGGGTCAGATAGTTAGGGCTAGGCTAATGAAAGTCTCGAACGAGGCTGTTAATGTAGACGCTGTTGAGCGTAAGGCTGCTCTAAGGCGTGGCTCGGACGGGTACATTCGAAAGGTAAACGACCTAGAAGGGCACGCCCTCGTGTCGACGCAGGAGATTTGCGAGGGGTTTCAAAAGCATCTATCGGACCGCTTCACCCAACTACCCAGACTCAGGGTCGAAGAGTTTGGCAGCTATTTGGCCGACTCGCCCTGCCTCATGCGGCTCGAGTGGCTAGCTGTAATGGTCTTGTTGCGGAACATGAGATCATTACTGCATTGAAGCAGGTCGGCTGCAACAAGCCCCTGGGGCTTGATGGTCTACCCCAGCGGTTCTCAACCGGGGGCGAATCGCCCCCTAGTGGGCGAAAATCAAATTTTGGGGGGCGATTTTCAATCAATTTTATCTGAAAAATTTTGACATTTTTGTAATTTTTTTAAATTTTTTGAAATTATAAACACGTAGCTAAACTATTAGTGCGAAACTTTGGTCACGTGACCTATGAATTTCTCTCTTATAAATGAATTGTCAGTTTTGAATATTCAATTTATTTCAGTAAATCCGATTCTCCAGTGACACACATACACACACGCACACATTCATTCCATTACGTGAATTTACAAAAACAAAAACACAAGAAACAGTTAGCGTTAATCAAGTTTTCATTATTATAATTGTTGTAAAATACTTTATTTGCATTAAATTTGTTTTCATTTAAAAATAAAGTTTAATTATATAATATTTATTTGTTTATTAAAAGCTCAAAAAATTATATTGAGAAATAGAATATTGTTTTATGACCAAAAATTATAAGGGGGTCCACCAAGAAAAAAAAGAAGGGAAAAGGGGTCCATGGGTCAAAAAAGGTTGAGAACCGCTGGTCTACCCTACGAATTCTACTTGAGGCTGTCGCCCGTGTTGGTCCCTATTCTGAAGGATATGTTCAACCATTAGTTTGTTCAGGGCTCCATCCCTGGGCAGGTGACCAAGGGAGTGATCACATTGCTGAGGAAAGGTCAACGGCATGGTGGGGAGGAAGATTTAGACGATTTCAGGCCGTTGACTCTGCTAAACACAGAGTTAAAGATTTTGGCCAAGGTTCTTGCGAATCGGTTGCAGGTTGTCATCACTGACTTGATCGAACTAGACCAGAGCTATGCTGTGAAGGGGAGATCGATTCAGGACAATCTTCATCTGATACGCACGATCATAGAGGGGACAGAAGACGACGCCGAGGCCGCGCTGATCAGTTTGGATTAGTCCAAGGCTTTCGATAGGGTGGACCATAGGTTCCTGGGATCTGTGCTGGAGGCCGCTGGATTTAATCCGGACTTCCGCAAGTGGATCTCTGTACTGTATGACAGGCCGACGGTAGTGGTGCAGATCAACGGTAAGCTGTCGGAGTCTTTTGCCGTCTCCCGGTCGGTGCGACAGGGTTGTCCGCTGTCGCCTCTCTTGTACGTCCTGGCGTTGGAACCCCTCCTTCGCAATTTAAGGGACGAAGCGACTACACCAGTCCTGGGCGGGATAGCTCTCCTTGGAGGCACACTAGCCAGGGTTTCCGCGTTCGCCGATGACGTCACCGTGTTCGTGTCTTTCCCCACGGACATTCATGTGGTCACCGAGGCGCTCGCTCGATATGAAGAAGTTACGGGGGCCGTCTTCAATCGCAGTAAGTCGGTGGGTCTGCGGTTGGGTGCCTGGACCAGAGTAAATTCGCTTTCGGGCATCTTCAGTTGGACCGACGGCCCGGTCCGGATCCTTGGTGTGTGGTTCGGACCGGGTCTCCAGCTGAAGAAAAACTGGTTGGAACTAGAGGCCAAGGTCGAATCCTCTGTTAAGACTTGGGTTCGAAGGAAATTGTCCTTGAAGGGTCGGGCGGAGGCGTGTGCTACATATGTCTTTCCATTCATCCTTTACCGTCTGTCTGTACTTCCCCTTCCTGCAAAACAACGAATCAGCTTACAGGAGCACCTCGACACACTCTTGTGGAACGAGGGTAAGCATTATGTTTGCAGAGAGGTCTGTGTTCGAAATCCGAGCGAGGGAGGCTTGGGACTGCCCGATCTCCTGTGTCACAAGCACGCAGAGAGGTTGACCTTCCTGAGCCGTTCATTGTACGTAGACATTCCATGGGTCACTGCGGTTGAAAGTTCGTTTTCCAATCTCACACCTGACCCCTCGGTCGAAGCACGGCGGCCACCGAGGGGGGAACAAACATTCTACGCCGAATGCCGGTCCACACTTAGAGCGTTGCCGGGGACCAGTGTCCTCGAACAGTCTAGGAACAGGCTTTATCGGGAGCTAGTGGGGCGTAGCAAAAAGGAACTGCTAGTGAAACGGACAGGGATGTCGCTGGAGGAGGTCCGCTCCCAGTGGAGTTGGGCGCCGGGACGGGACTTTCTTACAAATTCGGAATTTTCCCTTACCTGGCGACTTGTCCGGAATGCACTGGCACTGCCCCTCTTTGAGGAACTCAACCTTTACAATGAAGAAACCCGGATCTACTGCCTGCGCTGCGACGAAGACATGAGAGAAATGGCCGGTCATGCCTTTTTCCGCTGTAGCAGGCTCAAGACCCTCCTAGGGTACGTCAACGAGGTAACGGTTCGCATCGATGCCAAGCACTGGCTTGAACCTGACGAATCATATTTTGTGGAGAACATTGATCCGCCGCTGCCTAGGGAGAAAAGAATGGTTTTTCTAGCGATACTAGCAGTAGCGAGGATGGTCATATGGATCACACGCCTCAAGCGAGTCCGCGAAGGGATATCTGTTCCGGATCGGGATCTGATAGTCTACTTTAAACATCTGCTTAAAGTAAAGATCAGATGCAGTTGAAAGAGGTTGCCTCGAGTGGCCTTTGACAAGAGGTGGGTGCATGACGCTAGCTTGTGCATCCGACGAGGCGCCAAGTTTGAATTCGTGTTACCACCATAGGCATGGCACATGCGGTACTGGGTCCTACGGAGCCCATCCCGCTAAGTTAGACAAATAAAAAGTAAAGAGACTCTTGACTGGTGGTACAAATGAGATCCTGTCCCTCAAGTTTTTGTTTTTTGGCACTAGAGAACCTTCCGAGGCTACTCTACCATTACCCCCCCCCCATCTTTTTGTTTTATCATCCCCTGATCAACCCCTACTCAAAGGTCGCCACCTAATATATTCCACCCTGTTGTTTTTAACAATCGATTTATTTTACTCCCAACACCCGATATGAAGTCTTCTCAATCCCCATTAGGGATCTCCCCGCTTGTTTTCGGTGCCCCGGAAAACAGTAGGCGATCTAACTACTTAGATTAGCTTAGGGAGGGACCTTACTAACAATGCACTAGGAAATTTTATTTTTTGTACGTTTTTTCTATATTTCCATCTCCCCAACACGAACTATTTTTCTTCCAAATTCAAGAACTTTTTATTTTTTCCGATGAATTGAACTTTTTCACACACACACACACACACACACACACACACACACACACACACACACACACACACACATTTTAATATATAAAAAAAAAAAAAAAAAGAAGAAAATGCGCACACACACACAAAGAAATTGTATATATATATCCCTTTTGTAAAAACGCTGGGGTTTTCATTAGTTAGCTTCAGATTCCACAGAGTGAATGAGGTATTGTGGTAAATGTTGCCAGTCAAGAGTAAAGTCGCCAAAGACTCCAATTTTTACTTTAGTTACAAAGACCCTGCAACACTCCCCTCCCCAGATCTTATAGGGCCTTGTGCCTAAATTTGTTTTGTCTTTTGGAGATTTTACTTTTTTAAATTTTATATTGGAATTTTTTTAATTGTAATTTTTTCTTTATAAATAAATTAAATATAAAGATCAAAGTGTATTATCTGTTCTTAGAATTTAAACTAATATACGAAAAATATATAATACGCATTCTTTTTTTTACTTGGTCTTTTGGCTAAGATCAAAGTGTAGTATCTTTCTTAGAAATCAAACTAATATACGAAAAATATATAATACGCATGTTTTTTTACTTGGTCTTTTGACCAAGATCAAAGTGTAGTATCTGTTCCTAGAATTCAAGCGGTCTCATCATTTTCGTAGAAACAAACGTTACTCGAAAATAAGGAGGGTATAGGCCTGGGATGTGATCAAATACAATCACTCTTATATGTTTGTTTATTTACATTTTAAAACACAGTAAAACGAATCTCGTTTCCTGTCTAGACATCTCTCTCTCTCTCTGTCGCTCTCTCTCTGTTAGCATGTGTGTGTATGTCTCTCTCTCTTTCTATATATATATATATATATATCACCAAATCCATTAACTCTCATTTCGTATTATATTAAAATAGGTTGATTAACTCATAATATGCCTCCCACTTCCTGCCTCCCACCTTCCTCCCTCTCAATAGAATTTGGTTGTAGTGTTACGAATATAAAAAAGAAAATGGCCGTTTGTTTTGTTTTGTTTTGTTGTGCAAACGGGCGTCGATCGTCTCAAGCCTAATATTTTTAAGCATAATTTTTTTTTATTTACATATCATTTTTGCGTATTATTTTTGGTTTAAGTTTCGGATTTTACTATTTGTAACGTGCTAATAACTTTGGTAATGTTGTCATAGCGTAGAAATTAGTAGTTTAATTTTTATTAGGGTTACATCTTTTTTACCGACAACAACAATGTTTTTATATACATATATCGCCATTACGGCTTGCTTACGTCAGGGTCACGTGACATGTTACTAATTTCGACGATTATTTTTAATGAAGTAACCCAAATAATTGCCACCTCTTGCTAAAATAATAATTTTCATAAATTGTCTGGTATATCTACTTCATTATGAATATACCAATCAAATAACTCACATTTCATCATTTCTCATAATTTTTGGATATGTTGCTAATTTCAACCATCATTTTTTCTGAGTTCAATCACATAATCCCTCTCCTCTTACTAAAATAATACCTTTGAGACACTTCTAAGCTGTTTATTTCATTACAAACACATCAATAAAATACTCACATTTCATCATTTTTCATAATTCTTGGATATGTTATGAATTTCGACAATCAAATTTAATGAGTGTGCACATCTAATCGCCCAATTCTTATTAAAATCATAAATTTACTACATTGACTGGGCTGTTTATTTCATTATAAACACACCAATCAAATAACTAAAACTTCATTTTTCATAATTCTTGGATATGTTACTAATTTCGACAATAATTTTTCAAGACTTAATCCACATGATCGCCACCTCCTATTGCTAAAATAATAACTTTCAGACATTCTATGGCTGTTTTTTTTTTCATTACAAACACACCTATCAAGTTACTCATTTACCATTTTTCATAATTCTTGGATATGTTACTAATTTCGAGAATTATTTTTAATAAAGTAACCCAAATAATCGCCCCCTCATAACAAACACACCAATCAAATAACTCACAGTTCATCATTTATCATAATTCTTTGATATGTTACTTATTTGGACAATAATTTTTCATGATTTTACGACATAATCGCCCCGTCTTCCTATATAGGGTATTCTGTTATTACAAATATCCACCTATCTTATCCAATTCCAGGTATTCTCCTAGAAACCACCTATCTCATCCAATCCCAGGCAATGTCGGGTATTTTGCTAGTACATATATCCACCTGTCTTATCCAATCACTGGCAATGCTTGGTATTCTGCTAGTACAAATATCCAGCTATGAAGCCACATCAAAGAGTGTTCACTGGCATAATATTACAATGATTGCATATTAATCTAATGGTATTCAACAATAAAGCTACATCAAAGGGAGGTCACTTGCATATTATAACAATGATTGTATATTATTCTAATGGTATTCGACAATGAAGCTACATCCAAGGGAGGTCACTTGCATAATCTAATGGTAGTCGACAATGAAGTTACATTCAGGGGAGCTCACTCGCATATTATAACAATGATTTTTTTATTTCTTTATTTTTTACATAGGCGTCACCACTTATCAAGGCCGATAGGTCACTCAAGGATAAGGGTTAAAGAGTGTAGAGTAGTCAAAAGGACAATATAGTAATCGATAGTAATGGAAGTTCGGTAAATTTGTTAACTTAAGTGGAACGGCTCATCAGAAACTTGTTCACGTTGGACTTGAAGACAACCATATTATAGACAGCTGGAAAGCAGGAAAACGGAAGACAATTCCACAGGCGTGCAGTTCTAAGAAAGAAGCTTTGATCATGGAATCTATGTTTAGGTTTAGGTACAGATAAAGAGTGGGGAAAATATTGATAATGTTTTCAGCTAGTCTAGTGTTTCTTGTGAAAGTTTGGCGAGGGAGGACCATAGATTGAAGCTCAGTTGAACACTTTCCATGAAAATAACGATAAAGCAGAGACAAACTTGCAACATCTCTTCTGTGAGATAGAGGTTGCAAGGAAGAGAAAAGGATATCTCCCACCAGGCCACGAAGTCTATTTTGAACCCTATCAAGGCAGGACAAGTCTTTTCTAGCAGCTGCTGCCCAGATGTGGCAACAATATTCTATCCTTGGACGTATCTGACTCTTATATAGATAGAGAATTGCATCAGCAGTGAGATATCTACTGGACCGATAGAAGGATCCCACCATTTTTCGAGTGGCCTTGGCAACAGATTTGATGTATGTATTCCATTTAAGATCAGGAGTAAAGGTCAAGCCCAGAAGCCTGTCAAAACTTGAGGCCTCCCCAAGACGAGAGCCATTCATTTTAATTGATGCCAGATGGGGATCAGAACGTTGATGATGTAAAGATAGAAGCTTGGTTTTAGATGCATTAAAAGTAACCAGCCACTCCTTTCCCCATTGTACAACCTGATCAAGATCAGAGGAGAGAGAATCTGAGAGAACTTGTCGTTTACTGTCTTAGATGCGCTACCATAGATGGTATTGTCGTCAGCAAAAATGTCTACGGATGATGTAAGGATGTGATTTGGAAGATCATTAATGTAGATCAGGAAAAGAGTTGGGCCCAGGATGGACCCCTGAGGGACTCCAGCATTTATACTGTGAGCTTCTGATTTTTGCCCATCAACTACTCTTATGAACCTATCAGAGAGAAATGATTTAATAATTGAGAAGACATTTCCAGCAATACCGTAGTTGGAGATCTTGTGAAGTAAACCTTTATGCCATACCCTATCAAAGGCCTTTGATATGTCAAGAGCAATTGCCCTAGAAAGGTTGCCTCTGTCGAGAGATTCGCTAATCCTATGAGATATAACTGTAAGCACATCTGCTGTAGATCTAGCAGAACAGAAACCATATTGTGTGTCACTAAGAAGTTTATTTTTGCTGAGATGGTTGATTACTTCTCTATTTAACACAGATTCCAGCAACTTACTCATGACGCACAGGAGACTTATTGGCCTGTATTGAGAGGGGGATGAACGATCACCTGAATTCTTAAATACAGGGCATACTGTTGAGATTTTCCAGGGTGATGGGAAGCAATTCTCCTTAAGACAACGTTTAAACAGTTTTGTAAGTATGGGTGCTAGTTCTGGTTGAAGTTTTCGAGTACTATAATTGGAATACCGTCAGGGCTGGTTGCTTTACTGGAATCAAGGTTTTTGATTAGCTTGGCAACATCACATACAGATATTTGTATATCACATAGTGTGTTTTCTGATACAGGAGGAAATATTGGGGGTTGGCAGCCTTGATCGCAACGGGTAGAATTGGCTGCAAAGTTCTTGGCAAAGAGTTTGGCTTTGTCTGATGCTGACGAGATTAACTCAGGTTCATTGATGACAGTTGGGATAGAGCACATGCTTCTGTTCAGGATTCTGTTTTCAATTTGCCAAAACTGGTGGGAACCAAGCCGCTGCTCAGCTACTTTGGACTTGATGGACTTGACGGACTGAGCATACAGCTCTCTTGCGTTCTTTATTACTTTCTTACAATGGTTGCTGGCAGCCCTGAAAGCGGCTTTAGTTTCCATACATCTATTACGTTGGAAGCAGTGGAAAAAGTGATTTCTGTGCGCAATAGCAACAGCACATTCTGGAGAAAACCATGGCTGGCTGTTAGGTTTTTGCTGGAACTTTTTCAAAGGTATGAAATTGTCTATACCTACAATTAACCATTGTCAGGTCTGATACTATAGACGACACATCCTTTTTAAACATGGAACGCATATAAATATGTAACGCATATAAAGATATAAATGTACAGAAACTATCCCAGTCAGCCATAGTGTATTGATATACTGTACGATGGAGAGGTACGTCTGAGGACTTATTACATTTCATTTTTATCTTAATTGATACAAATGAGTGGTCGGAAGATCCAAGAGGAGACAGAACGGAAACTGAACATAGTTCATAGCAAGTTGTGAGAAAAAGGTCTAGGAGACTTGCATACTGGCCGTCATTGTCGGGCACACGGGTGGGTTCCTGAACAATCTGAGCAATGGAGAAATCATGACAGAATCTCCCCTCATCATTGGTCTTGTTTGAGTGGGTTAACCATTCCACATTGTGAACATTGAAGTCTCCACATAGGTGAATGTTAGCTGAAGGATATGCTGATAGAACTTGGTCAATTTTCTCAGATATGCTTTTAAAGATAGTAACTCCGCTGTTATGGGGGCGATAGAGAGTAAATGTAAATGCTGTAGTGTGAGCTAGTGCTACTCGGAAGCACATATAGGGTAAGTTAGGATCTTCTCTGGAGATGTTCCTACCACATGGAAAGCCATCTTTTATATAGGCACATATTCCATGCCCATGGCGATCTTGGGGGTCAGATTTGGAAGTTAGGTTAGAGTATCCTTTAATTACGAACTCATTTAGGGAAATAGCCTGTCCAATGCTAGCTTCGCTTAAAAATAAAAGGTCTGGTTTAGTCTCCTGTAATTGGGCTTCAACCTCTGGAAGGTTAGAACGTAGACCCCTGATGTTGGAGAAGGAGACATGGTAGTGGGGGTCTATATTGGAAGTTTAAGATCCGAGTTTAATCGTGTATTTTTTATTGAAACTTGTCATGATGGAATTTTGGAATTTGTAGACTAGGTCGTCAGACTTGCTTAGAGCAGGACAGAAAGGGGAAACCAAGAGAGAAAAGTAACGAAGAATTTTTTTTTTTTGTAGCTAATGATAAGGTAAAGCCGTAACAATTACCCACTAGTATGGCATCAAGAGGCCTTACCAGAGACTACTGTATGGTCCAGAATCCATTCACCAAATGGCAATACAGCAGCCCCAGTACTTTGCACCTGCTGATAGGACAGCCTCCTTAGTGGTTAATCTAAGGTTCGGGTCCCTGACTATCAGGCGGATAACGTCAGCCCAGATAAAACATTTACCTCCAGTACCCTTACTAGTGACATGGCTACAAGGATAGACATAGAACAGAAAATTTCCGCCATCTCTGTCGACTGTTCACGCAAAATAATGCCAACCTAGAATACAGCTTTTTCTTCTCCCTTTGTCACAATGAGGACTGAGTGACAAATAAAGAGAAGCGAGAGTAAAAAAAAAAAAAAACGTTCTCTACTCTCCTTTAAAAAAAAAAAATCTATTAAGTATTGTACTTAATAAAAGTCCATCTAGCGTGTTTTAAAGATTCACCTCTCACGAATTAACAATGAGTACAATTTCCTAATCTGTTCATGAAATCAACATGGAAGATATAATAAACATTTATGACGAGAAAACGCTATCATTAAATAAAACAATCAGGAGATAAAAATATAAATTAAGTACTGAAATAGAATGTAGTTATTAATATTAGAAATTAAACATAAAAATTAAAGTACACTTATCTCGAACACGCATTCGTCTCCAGAGTGAAAACTGATTTGAAAAGACTTTTAGCTTTAATATCAGCGTCCCAAAAGACTTATTTATTTTTTTTTTTAATTTACCGTTAAAACAAAAACGTGATCGCTTTCTGAATTTTTGCAAGTGGTGTTTAAGAAATTGCGATATAAGAGAACAGCGACGGGGGGGGGGGTCTTCTGAAATTCAACTAGTGCCATTATAAGTAAATTCAACATAAAATGAAAAAAAAAACAGAAATTGACGGGGGGGGGGGTCTGAAAGAAATATAAAATGGTTGAGTATGCTATCCTTAAGATCAACTTGTTAGATATAATAAACATTTATGACGAGAAAACGCTATCATTAAATAAAACAATTAGGAGATAAAAATATAAATTAAGTACTGAAATAGAATGTAGTTATTAATATTAGAAATTAAACATAAAAATTAAAATACACTTATCTCGAACACACATTCGGCTCCAGAATGATTGTATATTTATGTAATGATATTCGATAATGAAGCTACATCCAAGGGAGGCCACTTGCATATTATAGTAATGATTGCATATTATTCTAATGGTATTCAGCAACGAAGCTACATCCAAGGGAGATCACTTGCATATTATAACAATGATTGTATATTATTCTAATGGTATTTCACAATGAAGCTACACCCAAGGGAGGTCACTTATATAATATAACTGATTGTATATTAATCTAATGGTATTCGACAATGAAGCTACACCCAAGGGAGGTCACTTACATATTATAAAAACAATTGTATATTAATCTAATGGAATTCGACAATGAAGCTAACCCCAAGGGAGGTCACTCGCATATTATGACAATAATTGAATATTTTTATAATCGTTTTTCATGATTTAACCCACATAATACCCTCTCCACTTACTAAAATAAAAATTTGAGACATTGATACTGGTTATTTTATGATAAACACCCCAATAAAATAACTCACATTCAATCATTTTTCATAATTCTTTGATATGTTACTAATTTCGGCAATCATTTTCGATGATATAACAAGCATAATCGCACCTCTCTTACTAAAATAACAACCATGCGACATTGTCTAGGGTGTCTATTTCATTATAAATATGCACATCAAATAACTAACATTTCATAATTTTTCATAATTCTTGGATATGTTACTAATTTCGACAATCATGTTTCATGAGTTAACCCACATAATCCGCTTCCTCTTACTAAATTAATACATTTGAGACATTGTCTGTGCTGGCAATTTCATTCCAAACACACCAATCATATAACTCACATTTCATACTTTTTCACTTTTCTTGGATATGTTACTAATTTCTACAATCATTTTTAATGATTTAACCCACATAATTGACCCACTCTTAATAAAATATTAACTTTAAGACTATATCTGGGCTGTTCATTTCATTATAAAACCCCAATCCAATAACCTACATTTAATCACTTTTCATAATTCTTGGATATGTTACTAATTTCGACAATCGTTTTTCATAATTTAGCCCACATAATATCCTTTCCTTTGCTAAAATAATTATTTGTAACATTGTCTGGCGTGTTATTTCATTATAAACACACCAACAAATAACTCGCATTTCATCATTTTTCATAATTCTTGGATATGTTACTAATCTTTTCATGATTTTACGACATAATCACACCATCTTCCTATATGGGGTATTCTGTTAGCACAAATATCCGCCCATCTGATCTGATCCCAGGAATTCTCCTAGGAAACATCCCACCCATGTCATCCAATCCAAGGCAACGTCAGGTATTTTGCTAGTACATATATCCACCTTTCTTATACAATCCCCGGCAACGCTGGGTATTATGCTAGTACAAATATCCAACTATGAAGCCATATCCTAGAGCGTTCACTGGCATAATATTACATTGATTGAATGCTAATCTAATGGTATTCGACAATGAGGCTACATCCAAGGGAGGTCACTTGCATATCATAACAATGATTGTATATTAATCTAATTGTATTCGAAAATGAAACTACAGCCAAGTGAAGCCACTTGCGTAATCTAATGGTAGTCGACAATGAAGTTACACCAAAGGGAGGTCCCTCGCATGTTATAACAATGATTGTATATTAATCTAATGGTATTAGACAACGAAGCTACACCCAAGGAAGGTCACTCGAATATTATAACAATGATTGTGTATTATTCTAAAGGTATTCGACAATGAAGCTACATCCAAGAGAGGTAACTTGCATACTATAACAATGATTGTATATCATTCTAATGGCATTCGACAACAAAGCTACATTAAAGGGGTGTCACTTAAATATTATAACAATGATTGTATATCAATCTAATGCTATTTGACAATAAAGGTACATTCAAGGGAGGTAACTTGCATATTATAACAATGATTATATATTATTCTAATGGAATCTGACAGTGAAGCTACATCCAAGGGAGGTCACTTTCATATTATAACAATGATTTTATATAAATGTAATTGGATTCGAGAATGTATTATGACAATTATTGCATATTAATCTTATGGTATTCTAGAATGAAACTACACTCAATGGAGGTCACTTACATATTATGAAAACAATTGCATATTACACCAATGATTTTATATTATTCTAATGGTATTCGACAATGACAATATATCCAAGGGAGATCACTTGCATATTGTTATAATGATTGTATATTAATCTAATGGAATTCGACAATGAATCTACACCCAAAGGAGGTCACTTGCATATTATAATGATTGTATTATTCTAATAGAATTTGACAATGAAGCTACATCCAAGGGAGGTAACTTACATATCATAACAATTATTTTATATTAATCTAATGGTATTCGACAATGAAGCTAGATCCAAAAGAGGTCACTTACATATTATGAGAATTATTGTATATTAATCTAATAGTATTTCACAACGAAGCTACATCCAAGGGAGGTCATTACATATGATGACAATGATTGTATATTATTCTAATGGAATTCAACAATGAAGCTACACCCACTTACATATGAAAATGATTGCATATCAATTTAATGGAATTCGACAGTAAGGCTACACCGAAGGTAGTTCACTTGCATATTATACCAATGACTGTATATTAATCTAATGAAATTCGACAATGAAGCCACACCAAAGGGAGGTCACTTGCATATTATAATGATTGTACATTATTCTAATAGAATTTGACAATGTAGCTACATCCAAGGGAGGTAACTTACATAACAATTATTTTATATTAATCTAATGGTATTAAAAAATGAAGCTACATCCAAGGGAGGTCACTTACATATTATAACAATGATTGTAGATAATTCTAATGGTATTCAACAATGGAACTACACCCTAGGGAGGTCACTTGCATATTATAACAATGATTGTATATTAATCTAATGGAATTCGACAATGAAGCTACATCCAATATTATAACATATATACTGCACAAGCACCATCTAAATTTTGGAAATTGGACCTATACTGAACAAGCACCTTCTAATTTGTTCAAATTGGACCTATACTGCACAAGCACCTTCAAAATTGTCAAATGGGTCCTATACTGCACAAGCACCTTCAAAATTGTCAAATGGGTCCTATACTGCACAAGCACCTTCAAAATTGTCAAATGGGACCTATAATGCGCAAGCACCATCAACATTTTTCAAATCGGCCTATAATCCTCAAGCACCTTAAAAATTGTCAAATCGGACCTATAATGCACAAGCACCATCAACATTTTTCAAATCGGACCTATACTTCACCTATATCATACAATCCCAGGCGATACTTGGTATTCTGCTAGTACACATCCACCTATGTCATACAATCCCGGGCAACGCCGGTTGTTCTGCTAGTGCATATACATCTACTGGGTGACGCTGGGTATTTTTCTCTTACATATGGACCAATTCTGTCCAATATGCATCTTTTTTTTTTACTTGGTCTTTTGCCTAATTTTGTTGTTTGATATTTTTGTCTTTATAATTTTACATTGTTTTTCATTTTTTGACAACAATAAAATAAAGTGTAGAATCACGTTCTTGGCCTTTTGGTCAAGATCAAAGTGTAGTATACCCACCACCGGGCTTTCGGGCTAGGTTAAGGTGTTTTTTCTTACTAACCTTTGTTAGCAAGGACTGACCCCCTCCTTTGGGGAGTCAGGACCTAAAGGACCGACTCCACATTTGTGGGAGCTTGGACCCGGAAACCGATCCCCTCTTTTGGGAGACTGGAATCTCGGGACCAACACCACTATCGCTGGTAGTTGAGACCTTCTTTTTTCATTTGTTGTTTTTGCATGTTGTTTTTTCTTCGTTTCGGTCTCACTTCTCGAAACTGGGATGGTCTAATTTCTCCACACTTAATTGCCTGAGCAGCACTCTGACCTGCCAGGCCCAAACATTGTCTATCTTCGCTGCTCTCCCAGTGGGTCGAGCAGACAGGGTTCTCTTTCTCGCTTCCGTTGGGGTAAGTTAGTGGGTAGGGTGACGTGGGGTAGGGCGGGTGCTTCGTTTCTGCTCCCCTCTGTGGGCAGGGATGCCTATCCCCTCTCTCTCTTAATTGCGACGCGGCACTCTGACCCGCTAGCACCCACTGCGTCTTTCTTCTCTGCTCTCCCCCCTCGCGGGGGGATCTGAGCTGCTAACCCGACATCCCCGTGAGGGGAAGTCAAAAACTCTAATTTCTTCAAAGTCCGCTCCTCCCCCTCCATTCCCCTGGGTTTTCTTTTCCCCTACTACACTTTGGTCCGCGTCAGCGGCCAGTGCAACCGCCACGATGCCAGGCAGGAGGGGTACGTCACCCCAAATGCGCAGCATCTCAACTGCTAACAACTCCCTATGTGAGGGAGCTGATGCATCTCCCGGCGAGACGGCGCCAGGAAACAAGGTAGGGCCCCGGCGCGCGGCGACCTTGGAAGAAAGCGGGAGGGTAGGGCCGCAGCCCGCGGCGACCCCCCGAAAAGCACCTGCAACCGCTCCCCACGAGGGCAACCCAGTGGAAAAAGCTGCCGTTAAGTCACTAGCTGGGGAAAGTGCAGAACCCAGCCAACCAGCTGCACCCCAGGACGGCAGAACCAAGGGAGGAAGACCGGGGAACCCATCCTCCACTCCCCCAAAGGGCGACTCCCCAACAGAAAAGGAGGAAAACAGCACCGCGGACCAAACCGAGGCGCTGGATTAAGATGTAATAGCCTCCATCTGCTCACTATTCGGCGGGGAAGACAGTGATTGGCCCCCCAACACTCCCCAAGAGGACCAAATACGGAAAAGGGGTAACTCTCCGGCCAGTGGTAACAAAAGCAAGCTGGAAGGAGAGACACCCTTGACAGTACCCACCAAGGCTCCAGCTGGGAACACGGCACCAGAAGGGGAGACACCTCCATCCCCCAAGGGGACAGCCACCCAGCAAAGGAAGAAAATAAGAAAGGGGAGCGGTCCGGAGAGCAAACCAAGCCAGGACGAAACAACGCCAAAGACACAATGGCCTACTTTGCCTGGTAACGGCCCAGTTCCGAAACCAAAAATGCCCATAACAAGAGAGAGCCCCACAACACCAGCTACGCCCCCCCAACCCGAGTCCAGCTAACACCCACCAGGATGGAGGACCGGCATGGGGCCCCAAAGAGCAGCAAGGGAAGTTGACGCCCGAAGACTACAGAGCACTCTTCGACTCCACATACAAGGAGTATACCCAGGGGAACAACATCCAACCCCTCCCGGGTCAAGTGGAAGTTCTGGAGAAAAGAGTGCTCTCGCTGATAACTTCAGACACCAAGACAAGGGGTCTGACGGGCGTCAACAAGGACACCATGATGAACGTGTTGCTGGAGCAGAACATTCCCGCCAACTACATCTGTAGAAGGAGTTACGCACAGTGGGATGTTCTGCTCCCCACCTCCGAAGACGCAGTCAGGCTGTCCAGGACCTGCCATCAGAGCAGGAACATAAAGCTCCAACCCATCTATATGAACAAGAGGAGAGCAAATGTTTCTGCTCTAAACGTCCCCTGCTATATGGAGGCCAAACAACTGGGGGCTATCCTAAGCCAGTATGGGGACGTAGAGGAAGTCACCCCGGTCCGCGGATTAAGAAACATCATGACCGGGGACTACAAAGTACAGATGGTCCTGGACAAGGCTGGATTCTACGCCATCCCAGCCACACTCAAGTTCGGAGAGTGGATACTCTCCCTTATAGTGGAAGGGAGGAGGCCTCATTGCTGGCTGTGCACACAACAAGGGAATATGGCGAAGGACTGTCCAAAGAGGAATGGAGGGAAGAAGCCCACAAAAGCGGCGGGAACAAGCGTGACAACAAATCAAGCCGCTGCTCCCGCGCCGGCCGCAAATCCTCCAGAGGCACCGACAGGCTGGGTGACAGTCGTAAAGAAAGGCAAGATCAACAAACAGCCATCCTTGCAGACAGTCACCCAAGACCAAGAACAACCGAAGAGCGAGACGGAGAAAATGGACACACAGACACCCTCCTCCTCAAACAAGAGGAAACTACCAGAATCTGAGGAGGAGGCTGCGTCAGAGGCAGAGGAAGAAACAACAACGGTCTCTATGGCCCTGAGCGCAACAGAGATCAGGAGGGCCAGGAGGAGGAAAAGCCGCAAGACACGCGCAAACCCTCCTACCCCCACTGAGACTGAGAAGGACTCCCTCGCAACAACAACACAGGATGAGCCCCCTGTGATCCCAACACCCCAGCAACCCGAACAACCTTCCCCCTCTCCTATAAAGGCCCCAAGAAACTCTTCCCGCCCCTCATCCCGTGATAGGAGCCAAAAAGAAGAAAGCGAGCAGGCTACCCCCTCCCCAAGCGCTCAGCCTCCCCATCAACCAAAAGAGGTCCCCTCCCCCACTCCCAAAGTCCGCACTGAACGGACCAAAAAGCTCCCCTTCCTGCCAGGAAGCAGGATTTGTGAAACAGACCCTCTCCAACCGGCTCCGGACCTTAAAGGACAACAGAAGGTCCGGTACAATAAACTAAAAAACTTTGAAAAAGTCGGTGGAGACCTAGTAACAGACCCCACTAAATTCAAGGACGCTCCCTTGTTGACCACTTTCGTTAGGGTCAACAAGGACGCTAGGACTGGAGGAATGTGGGCAATGATTAAGGCAGCGAAGAATGCGATCCCAGGCCAGCAGCTGGTGGATAGGGACCATCCTTCGCTGACCAACATTTTCTTTAAATGTGAGGGTAGAATCCCCATGTATGTACACCCATCGCTATACAGGGCACTCAAGCTAACCTTCCCCCTGGACGTGGGGGGCGTGGCCAAGGATGGATCACCTTCATCGGATTTACTTACCGGCAGCCTTGGCCAGGCCTGCCATGTCCTCACTGCCAAGGATTTCAGACCCGTCTGTGACAGTGCTTGAGGTAAGTGATCATGTCTTTGAACTTGGCTACATTGAATGTGAGGGGCATCAGGTGTCGAAGCAAGGCCTTGCGCGTTGTGAGAGACTTGGTGTCCCTCAAGGTAGATATTGCCGCTATCCAGGAGACCCACTTTGTTTGTGACGGGGATTGTCAGGTGCTGGTAAACGATTACGATGTCTACTCAGCATATGGCAATACCTATAGTCGTGGAATCTCCTTGCTAGTGAGTCGCACCCTGTCAGCGTCGGTGAATGTTGTTCACGCAGGCGAGGACGGGCGGGCGCTTGTTGTTGATGTTGCTGTTAATTGTAGTGTTTTTTGGATTGTTGCTGTTTATGCTTCCAATGCTGCTGTAGAGAGGGCAACCTTTTTTCGACGGTTGGAGGGCTTCTTAGTGGATCCGGAACGGTTAGTTTTAATGGGGGATTGGAATGCAATCCTTGATCCCAAAATAGATAAGGTCGGGGGGACTAGCAGGTCGGCGTGGTGTGACAGCAGTCTGTCTGACCTGATGGCCTCGTGCGATCTCGTCGACAGATTTCGTCTGGATCATCCGGGGCGGGAGATGTGGACGTGGCATTCTGTAGTGCCTTCCCATCCAAGCACTTACTTGGATCGGATGTTAGTTAGAAGAGGCGATGTAGACTTCCTATCTTGCCCCACGTTCCACTTGTTAGGACATTCGGACCATAAACTTGTTATGGCCCGTTTGAACTTAAGTGCTAAGCCTAAACTGGCCGGATACTGGAAGTTCAACAGCACCTTGTTGGAGCTGGAGGACTATCGGTTGAAGGTCACCAACTTAATCCAGTGGGCGTTAGTGGGGGCGGTTACAGGGAGTAAGTGGTGGGTTAGCCTTAAGGCCAAAATTAGACGCTTCTCGCTACAATACAGTATGAGCGGTATGAAGGTCAAGTAGTTAGGGCTAGGTTAATGAAAGTCTCTAACGAAGCTGTGAACGTTGACGCTGTTGAGCGTAAGGCTGCTCTAAGGCGCGGTTCGGATGGGTACATTCGAAAAGTACATAACCTGGAAGGACACGCTTTAGTGTCGACTCGGGAGATCTGCGAGGGGTTTCGGGAGCATCTATCGGAGCGCTTCACCCAACTACCCAGACTCAGGGTCGAGGAGTTTGGCAGCTATTGTGCTGACTCGCCCCGCCTTACGGCGGCTCGGGCAGCTAGCTGTGATGGTTTGATTACAGAACATGAGGTCATTACTGCGTTGAAGCAGGTCGGCTATAACAAGTCCCCGGGGCTCGATGGTTTACCCTATGAGTTCTACTTGAGGTTGTCGCCCATGTTGGTCCCTCTTCTGAAGGATGTGTTCAACCATTGGTTTGTCCAGGGATCCATTCCTGGACAGGTCTCCAAAGGAGTGATCACATTGCTGAGGAAAGGTCAACGGCATGGTGGGGTGGAAACGTTTGATGACTTTAGGCCCTTGACTCTGCTAAACACAGAGTTAAAGATTTTAGCAAAGATTCTTGCGAACCGTTTGTAGGTTGTCATTACTGACTTGGTTGAACCTGATCAGACTTATGCTGTGAAGGGGAGATCGATTCAGGACAATCTTCATCTGATTCGCTCGATCATAGAGGGAATAGAAGACGATACTCAAGCCGCGCTGATCAGTTTAGATCAGTCCAAGGCGTTCGATAGGGTCGACCATCGGTTCCTGGGATCTGTGCTAGAGGCCGCCGGATTTAATCCGGACTTCCGCAAGTGGATCTTTGTCCTGTATGACAGGCCAACGGTAGCGGTGCAGATCAATGGTAGGCTGTCGGAGTCATTCGCTGTCTCCCGGTCGGTGCGACAAGGGTGTCCGCTGTCGCCTCTTTTGTACGTCCTGGCGTTGGAACCCCTCCTTCGCAAGTTAAGAGACGAGGCGGCTACACCAGTCCTGCGCGGAATTGCTTTACCTGGAGGCACACAAGCCAGGGTTTCCGCGTTCGGCGATGATGTCACCGTGTTCGTGTCTTGCCCCACGGACGTTCAAGCAGTGGTTGAGGCGCTCACTCGATACGAAGAAGTCACGGGGGCCATCTTCAACCGTAGCAAGTCTGTCGGCTTGCGGTTGGGGGCCTGGACTGGGGTAAACTCGCTTCCAGGTATCTTCAGTTGGACCGATGGACCGGTGCGTATTCTCGGTGTCTGGTTTGGACCGGGACTTCAACTGGAGAAAAATTGGTCGGAAGTACATGGCAAGGTCAAATCGTCAGTAAAGACTTGGATTGGAAGGAAATTGTCCTTGAAGGGTCGGACAATCGAGCACGCGTTATTTAGTTGCAGCCGGATACAGCCCCTATTAAAGTACGTCGAGGGGGTAACAGCTCGCATCGATGCCGAGTGTCTGCTCGATCTCGACGTAGGAACTTTTGTGTACAACATGGAGCCGCCGTTCCCCAGGGAGGAAAGTTTGGTTTTCCTGGCGATCCTAGCAGTAGCGCGCATGACCATTTGGATCACGCGCCTCAAGTTGGTCCGCGAAGGGACATCTGTTCCTGATCGGGATCTGATCGTTTACTTTAAACATTTGCTTAAAGTAAAGATCAGATGCGATTGGAAGAGGTTGCCTAGAGTGGAATTTGACAAGAGGTGGGTGCACAGCACTAGTTTGTGCATCCGTCGAGGAGCCAAGTTTGAGTACGTGTTCCCTCCTTGAACATGGCGCGGGCGGTGCTGGGTCCTTCGGAACCCATCCCGCTTAGAGTTTAGTTAAGACATTCTAAGAAGACTCTTGACTGGTGGTACAAATGAGATCCTGCTCCTGATGCTATTTTTTGGTACTAGAGAACCTCTGAGTCTGCCCAGCCCCTCTGCACCTCATCTTTGTTTTCTGATATCCCCGGTCATCCCCCTACTCAGAGGTCACCTTCCTACCCCCTCCATCCGTTGCTTTATTTTCTCCCACTTCCATTAAGGCTTCTTCCCCAAACCCCATTAGGGATGCCCTGCTTGTTTTCGGTTCCCCGGAAAACAGTAGGGGATCTAGACAAATAGAATAGTTCAGGGGGGCCATACTAACATCTCAATAGGAGTTAATTTTTATTTTTGCAATGAACTTTTCTGGCTAGTTTTTTCCCACCCCACGATCATTTTACATTGATAAATTCACAAACTTTTATTTTCCAATGAACTTGAACTTTATTTTCTCATACATGCATATATACACAAAAAAAAAAAAAAAAAAAAAAAAAAAATGCACACACAACACACAGATAAGTTTTACAAATTGTATATAAGTCATTTTTTACACTGAACGCTGGGGTTATTAGTTAGATTAGGATCCACAGAGTGAATGAGGTATTTTGGTAAATGTTACCAGTCAAGAGTGAGACTTCAAAGTCCATTTTTATCAAGTGTTAATAGTCACAAAGACCCTGAACCCTCCCCTCCCCAATTCCTTATAGGGCCTTGTGCCAAATTTTGTTGCTTGTTATTTTTGTTTTTATAATTTTATATTGTAAATGCATTTTTTGACTACAATAAAATAAATAAATAAGATCAAAGTGTAGTATCTGTTCTCTGATACATACACAGCGATAGGCAGTGTTGTTCTGGCGACACATTCTCGTGGCCGGCGAGCTTGTTGGGTAGCGTTCTGTCCGCACCCCCACTTTGTCTGTCTTTCTCTGCTCTCCCCCCTCCCCCACGGGGGGGGATCCGAGCTGATAATTTACGACTTCCCGCGAGGGAGGGTCGGAAACACTTTCTCTCTTCCCTCCACTAACTTCCCACTCCCTCTCTCAGTTCTATCTCCCCTCTTGCCGCCTTTGGCGCCACTTCTTTTTGGCGCCAAAGTCGGCTCCCAATTTGGACGTCGACTCCACGTCACTCATTTTGGTGAATTTATACAGGGAAGAGAGAGCTTTTATTCAAAAATGGACACCCCCAGCCCGGGGACCACCAATACAGATACCCCCAGCCAGGAGGCTACCACAAGAAAAACTGCTCCCCAAGAGGACGGCTCCCCAACAGGGGAAGCAAAAAGCAACGGGGCATACCGCCCGGACACTAAACCAAAGGACGCCCCTCAGAAGGGAGAAAACTCACCAGCAGCTCCCCAAGAGGGCGACTCCCCAAAAAGGGGAGAAAAAACAATGTTGGACGGGGCATCCCGTTCCGGCAACAAAAATCAAGAGGCAGTAGCCCCAAAGGACGATAAGGGAGACAGTGCTCCCCAAGAGGGCGACTCCCCACAAAGGGGAGAAAAAACAATGTTGGACAGGGCATCCCGCTCTGACTACAAAAATCAAGAGGCAGTAGCCCCAAAGGACGATAAGAGAGACAGTGCTCCCCAGGAGGGCTACTGCCCCAAAAGGGGAGCAAATCAAGAAAACGAGGGGGCATACAGCCTAGACCTCCCCAAAACAAAAGGGGCAAAAGCTCCCAAGGACAATAAAGAGGACAACGCTCCCCAGGAGGCCGACTCCCCAAAAAGGGAAGTATTTCCTGGAAGAAGTATAGAGCAGGGAGAGTCGGTCCCAAAGGAAAGCGGAAAGGGAAATGCGCCTCAAAATAGCAACCCTTCCGCCAAGGAACAGCAAAAACAGTCCAACCTCACCAAAGATCCAACACCAACAAGAGGGTCGGCATGGGGGAAGACTGTAGAAAAGCAACTGTCCCCTCAAGAGTATAGAGACTTGTACTTGACCAAGTACAGACAATACATAGAGGGGGCAGAAATTAAACCAGTGCCAGGCGCTTGGGAGGCAATCGAAGACAGAGTGCTCTCCCTCATCATCTCGGATATGCCGGAAAACCGCCTCCTAGGGATGAAAAAGGAAGACATGGCAGGGCTCCTACACAAGCTAAACATCCCGGTATTATACCTGTACCAGAGGAGCTACGCCATGTGGGACATCCTCCTACCCACCAAGGAAGATGCGGAGAGACTCTCCCTACAGGAAATTAAGTATGGGAGAACAAAACTAAAGCCCGAATACCAGGGCAGGACAAGGACCCGGGTGCAGGTATTCAATGTACCTATGCAAATATCAGCAGAAATCCTGGGATCCTTCTTCACACAGTTCGGCGAGGTGGAAAAAATAACCCCAGTGCGGTCGAAAACAGGCATGCACTTGGGCAGCTACACTGTGGCCATGAGGCTAAAGAAAGAAGGCTTCCAGGCGATACCAGCACAGCTGACATTTAAGGAGGCAACTATGACAGTAGTAGTGGAGGGGCGTCGTCCGCACTGCTGGTTTTGCCAAAAACAGGGTCACATGGCCAAGAGCTGCCCTCAAAGGTCAAATCCTACTCAAGTGACACTAAAGGCGGTCCCAAACTCTGAGACAGCACCAGTGTCCAAACAGGCTGTCACAACTCCTGCAACCAGAGCACCAACCCCAGCACCGAGGAAACCCAAAACTGTGCAGGAGCCCAAAGGGGAGGAATGGATCACGGTAATGAGGCGGAAACGGAAGCCCACAATCCCATCTGCCACCGTCCCACAACCAACCCAACAACCGAGGCAGCAACAACAACAGCAGCCTCCACAACAGCCGCAGCAACAGCCATGGCAGCAGACACAGCAGCAGCAGCCAAACCAGCCGTTGAACCAGCCGCAGCAACAACATCAGCTGCCGCGGCCAATTCCACAACCAATGCCACGAAAACAGCAGCAACAACAAAAACAGCAGCAGCAGCAACAGCCAGAACAGCAGCAACAAAAACGGCTGCAGCAACCAGAAAAGCAACAGCATCAACCGGAGAAACAACAATTAGAGGAGCAGCAACAACCAACGGTCCCCACACCAATTGAGACGGGGATCAAGCGAAGAAAACACTGCTCCTCTGAGGATGAATCTGCTAGTGAGAGGGAGAGGAACTCAACCTCACCACTCCCCGGTTCATTCAAAAGAATAAAAAAGAAAAGGAAAGGGGAAGAAAAGGCAGCCCCCACTCCCTGTGAGCATACACCACCTCTAACAACAACACAACCCACTTCCACCCCCATACCACATACTGCACCAACACTAGACACCGCACTAACACCAACACCAACATCAGACACCGCACCAACACCAACACCAACACCAACATCAGACACCGCACCAACACCAGACACTGCACCAACACCAGACACTGCACCAACACCAGACACTGCACCAACACCAACACCAGACACCGCACCAACACCAACACCAGACACCACACAGACACTCGTCCCCACACCAATGCAAATTGAGCCGCCATCCCAGAAAGAAAAGAATGAACCCGGGAGGGGGAGAGACCCTTCAGATTCTCCCACTTACGGACTCACTCCAACAGGGACTCTCGCCCTCGAAACGAGAGAGGAACTTTGTTCTGTAGACCCCCTGTCTGTGGCAATGGGCGTACCACACCGGCAGAGAAAAAATTTAAAACCTCTGCTGGACTGCCAACAGATAGGGGGAAAAGACGTTAATGTCCCCTCTAATTTCCCGGACGCCCCACGGCTAACAACTTTCGTCAGGCTTCCTGAGGCCTGCAAAACCAACGTGTGGACAATGCTGGAAGCCGCTGAAGGGGCTGGTCCGGGAATTGAACTGATTAGGAAAAATGACCCTTCCCTTGAGGAACTCGCAAAACAATGCAAGGGAAGGGTCCCAGTGTTGGTCCATCCGTCACTCTATAGGGCCCTTAAATTGACTTACCCTTTGGATGTCGGCGGCATTGTGAGAGAAGGTCAGGACATGAAAAACCTGACCACCTTGAGCATTGCACACAACGTCGGTGTCCTTTCCCCGGCTGACTTCGGAGCTGAGTGTAACACACCTTAAGGTAGGTACCATGGCTTTGAATTTGGCTAGTCTGAATGCGAGGGGCTTGAGATCATCGGGCCGGGCGGCTCGCCTCCGGCACGACCTCTTGTCCCTGGGAGTGGATGTCACTGCGATTCAGGAGACGCATTTCGTTTCCTCTGTGGACTGTCAGGTGCTGGCCCGAGACTTTGAGGTTTTCTCAGCATATGGCAGCCCGCGGGGGAAGGGAGTTTCCGTACTGGTTAAACGTACCCTGTCGGCGACGGTCGACGTTGTCCATAGAGATGCAGTGGGTAGGCTGGTTGTGGCCGATGTTGCCGTAAAAGATTCTGTGTTTCGGGTGATTGCGGTTCATGCGCCCAGCACCGCTCGTGAGAGGGTCTCATTCTTCAGTCAGCTTGACGCGTTTGTAGATTGTCGGAAGCGGGTAGTGCTAATGGGGGATTGGAATTCCATCTTAGACCCCGACATAGATAAGGTAGGAGGCGGAGCTAGAGGATCGGAGAGGTGCGAGTCCAGCCTGGCTGATCTGATGGCTAGATGCGGTCTGGTCGACAGGTTTCGGGTCGAGCATCCAGGGCGGGAGATGTGGACGTGGACCAATAGTGTTTCCTCCTATCCAAATACTTATTTGGACAGGATGTTAGTTAGGAGAGGCGAAGTAGACTTCTTATCTTGTCCCACGTTCACTTGGCTAGGCCAGACGGACCATAAATTAGTTATGGCCCGGCTGAAGCTAGGAAATAGGCCTAAGTTAGCGGGGTACTGGAAGTTAAACACCTCCCTTCTGGAGATACAAGACTTCCAAGATCAGTTAAGAGAATTGATTAAAAAGGCACTAGTGGGGGCGGTTACCGGGAGTAAGTGGTGGTTAGGTCTCAAAGCCAAGATCAGAAGCTTCTCCGTCAAGTATGCCCAGCGCCTCGCACTAGATAAGGCCAAGACGAAGAAGAAGCTAGAGCAGAAACTAGCCCAGGCTACGGGGGAGGGTGATAGGGTTAGTCAGGAACTAGCTAAGCAGGACCTTCTACGCGAGACTAGCGAGCGTTACGAAGGCCAAGTAGTTAGAGCTAGGCTTAGAAAGATAGGCAACGAAGCAGTCAATTCTGATGCAGACGTGCGCCGTGAGGTTTCTAGGCGTGGCTCGGACAAATACATTGCAAAAATCAAACATCCGAATGGACGCACCCTGGAATCGACTCGGGAGATCTGCGAGGGGTTTCGAGAACATTTCGAGGAGCGTTTTACGCAGCAGCCCGATCTTCCGGTCCTTGAGTTTAGCGACTATTTGGCCGACTCTCCCCGCCTCGAGGCGGCTAGAGCGGCTAGTTGCGAGGGCCGGGTGACGGAGCGGGAGGTCTTTACTGCGCTGAAGCAGGTCAGCTGTGACAGATCGCCAGGACTTGATGGTCTGCCATACGAACTGTACTTGAGGCTGTCGCCCATGTTTCTGCCTCTTCTGACGGATATGTTCAACCATTGGTTTGCTCAGGGATCCATCCCAGGGCAGGTGACCAAGGGAGTGATCACATTGCTGAAGAAAGGTGACGGGCATGGAGGGGAAGAGTTAGACGACTACAGGCCCATAACTCTGCTAAACACAGAGTTGAAGATTTTGGCCAAGGTCCTGTCGAATCGGCTGCAGGTTGTTATCGACGAGTTGGTTGAACCGGAACAGAACTATGCTGTGAAGGGGAGATCGATTCAGAACAACTTGCACCTGATCCGCATGATCCTAGAGGGGGGAATAGATGACGACACGGAAGCCGCGCTGATAAACTTAGATCAGTCCAAAGCTTTCGATAGGGTCGACCATCGTTTCCTGGCATCTGTCTTAGAGGCCGCCGGTTTTAAACCGGACTTTTGCAAGTGGATCTCCATAATGTATCGACAGCCCATGGCTGTCGTGCAAGTGAACGGAAAGCGCTCGAAACCCTTTGTTATCTCTCGGTCGGTTCGTCAGGGTTGTCCGCTGTCGCCCCTGCTTTATGTCCTGGCTTTGGAGCCTCTTCTTTGCAAGCTGAGACATGGGGAGGCAAATTCGGCCCTGCGTGGAATGGCTCTGCCTGGCGGCTCAGCTGCTAAGGTATCCGCGTTCGCCGATGATGTCACGATCTTCGTGTCGGGCTTCAGAGACATTGAGGTCGTGTCGGAGGCATTCACACAGTACGAAAGAATTACAGGGGCCAAGATAAACCGCAACAAGTCGGTAGGACTGCGGTTGGGCGCATGGAGTGGCAACGCAAACCTCCCTGCGCCCTTCAGCTGGACAGATGGCCCGGTCCGGATCCTCGGCGTGTGGTTCGGACCGGGTCTCCAGCTTGACAAGAATTGGTTGGAGGTACGGTCAAAGGTGGAGGCTGCAGTCAATTCGTGGCTTCCTAGGAAACTTTCCTTAAAGGGTAGAGCTGAGGCGTGCGCCACTTACGTCTTTCCTCTCATCCTTTACCGACTGGCCGTACTTCCCCTGCCTGCACAACACCTAAAAGCTCTTGTCGAACTCTTGTCCTCGCTCCTTTGGGACAGAGGAAGACACTGGGTGAGCAGACAGGTCTGTATTCAACGTCCGTGTGAGGGAGGCTTGGGAATGCCGGACTTGAAGTGTCATCGAGATGCTGAGAGGCTGGCCTTCCTGAGCCACTATATGCAGGAGGACCAACCGTGGCACCCCGTGGTTACTGCCGCCTTCCCCGACCTCGTTCTCGACCCTTCCATCGAGAGCCGTCGCAGGCCGCGGGGAGAATCTGCCTACATGAAAGAGTGCCGAGCCGCGCTAAAACGACTACCAAGGTCCAGTGACCTTGTGACTGCTACCCGTAGGGAACTCCACAGGGATCTAGTGAAGGGGGCCGCTGACGACCCGCTATGCGCGCGTTTGGGGTGGCAGCAGAGTGAGATCCGCTCCGCGTGGAGCTGGGCGCCAGGTTCGAGTCATCTGAACAATTCGGAGTTCTCTCTGACCTGGCGATTGGCCCGAAATGCACTTCCACTCAACAACATACAATGCAGTTCTGGGTTTCTGGAGTCGCCTGATTGTCCCCGTTGTGGGACAACGGCTGTGGAAACTACGGATCACGCTTTCTTCGATTGCCGCGAACTCCGCCAGTACTGGTCGTATGTCAGTGGGGTGACGGCTCGCATCGATCCTGAGCATCCTCGCCCAATTACTGTATCCAATGTTGTGGACAACGTGAGGCCGCCGTGGGACCGGGAAAGACAAATGGTCTACGTTACGATTCTGGCCGTGGCGAGAATGGTGATTTGGACGTCGCGTCTGCAAGGTTGCCGGGGGGTGTTGTCTTTTTCTGATCAAGATCTGATCGCGTTCTTTAAACACCAACTACGGGTGAAGATCAGATGTGATAGAAGAAGGCTGCATCGCGCGGCATTTGACAGAAGATGGATACATGTGGCAAGTCTGTGTGTACGAAGAGGAGCCAAATTTGAATACGTGTTCCCCGCCTAGGTGTGGAACGCGCAGTTCTGTAAAGTTAAATTAAACAAGTAGTCTCTCAGCTAGCTGAGTGTGCGTTCCATCCCTCCCCGATTAGGAAGCCTCCAAGATCCCCATCCCCTCTTACCTGAAATTTTGTTTTCACCCCTTCCTCTAAATTTTACCCATCTTGGAGAAAAAGAAATACAAACTAACCTCCATCCCTTACCCACAAAATTTTCTTTTCTCCATTCACCCCCATCTAGAGGGCATCCCCACCTAGAGACTGACCCGCAGAAGCGAGGTTCCTTTTACAAACCTAGTGGAACGGGCAGTCTATCAACTAGACGGGGTTGGGAGGGTCCTACTAATCACCTTTTGTTTTTTCTTCCCCCTCCCTCGACACAAATGAATTATTGTTACCATTTTATTGTTATCTTTTTTGTTTTTACACGTCAATAAAAAATGTTTTAAAAATTGGGAGTTACTAGGACGTCCCCCAATATGAAAGGGTGAATGCGGTATTATGGTGAAAGAAGATACTAGCTGGGAGAAACTTTTGACTTTGTTTAGTTCTGGAGTGACAAGGATGACCAACGACCCCCAAAATCCCCCCTTTTGAGTTGGCCATGTGCCTAAGTTTTTTGTTCATCGTTGATTTTTTTTCTGTATTTTTTTAACATGAATAAAAGATTTAATATCTCAAAGTGTAGTATCTGTTCCGGCAGATGCTGCACTTAAGATAATTTGTACCAGTCAATGGAGGGGAAACCCTCTATACTGGGAACCGCCTGGGTAATACCTAGGAGGTCCACCCTCCCAGGCCTTGCCACCGGGCTTTCTGGTGGGGCAAGTTTATTGCTTGCTGCCTGAGGCGCCCCGACCGGGGAATGCCGACGGGGTTACTCAGGCAATTTTTAAAATTGCAGGAGTGCCCCTCCTTTAGGGGAGCCTGCGGGGTTCCCACTTTCCGGCCTTGTGCCACATAATGCTGATGTGGGCAGCATTTAAATAAAAACCCTCTATACTGGGACAATTATTATTTTTGGTAACCAGAGTGCCCCCTTTTTGCCTACTTTTAGGGGAGCTGGTTTTTACCTCACATTAAAAACGGCCTTGTGCCTAATTTGCTCAGTGGGGGAGCAAATAAATACCATCTGTTCTTAGAATTAAAGCGGTTTCATCCTTCTCCCCCCACTAAGAAAATAAGGAGAGAACCAAACGTCAATCGAAAATAAGGAGGGCCTTCTAAATAATAATGTTTTTAGTTCAGCGATGATTTTTGGAATATGACATCTAAATATAAATTATGCATCTTTTTTTAATAGGAGATAATGCTCGGAAGAAAAACTGTATAAGACGGTTCATTGGTCTTTTGGCTAAGATCAAAGTGTAGTATCTGGTCTTAGAATTAAAGCGGTTTTATCCTTCTCCCCCCACCCCCATTAAGAAAATAAGGAGAGAAACAAACGTCAATCGAAAATAAGGATGGCCTCCTGTGATTGTTGGAATATGACATCTAAATATAAATTATGCATCTTTTTTTAATAGGAGATAATGCTGGAGAAAATTAAGCTGTATAAGACGGTTACTTGGTCTTTTGGCTAAGATCAAAAGTGTAGTATCTGTTCTTAGAATTTAAGCTAATATACGAAAAATATATAATACGCATTATTTTTTTTACTTGGTCTTTTGGCTAAGATCAAATACCAAAAATATATAATAGGCATGTTTTTTTACTTGGTCTTTTTGGCTTAGATCAAAGTGTAGTATCTGTTCCTAGAATTCAAGCGGTCTCATCATTTTCGTAGAAACAAACGTTACTCGAAAATAAGGAGGGTATAGGCCTGGGATGTGATCAAATACAATCACTCTTATATGTTTGTTTATTTACATTTTAAAACACAGTAAAACGAATCTCGTTTCCTGTCTAGACATCTCTCTCTCTCTCTCTTTCGCTCTCTCTCTCTGTTTGTGTGTGTGTGTGTCTCTTTCTCTCTCTCTCTCTCTCTCTCTCACTTCGTCTTCCTTACTCTAAAAAAGAAATAAAAAGGAAAATGGCATCTCGCTTTGTTTTTTGTTTTTCGTAAAAACATCGATTGTTAATATTTTTTATAAGCGTATTTTTTTTTTTGACCTCACATTTTTGGCTTGTTATTTTTCGTTTAACTATCGTATCTAATTATTTTTAACGTACTAAAAACTTTGGTAACGTTTTCCTAACATGAATTTTTTGTATTTTGATGTGTATGATGCGTCTTTTTTACCAATAACAAAAGTCTCTATTCAATGTGTTCATATACATATCGCCATTGCAGCTTGCTTACGTCAGGATCACGTGACATGACTCAGCGTTTATTAAATTACGTATAAATATCATTAAAATGTCACTTTTTGGGGGGCCCCCCTGCAGAAAATCGATCAGCTGACCCACTTTTGATGGTCCTAATGGACCAAAAATTCGATATTTGTCGTCCGGAGGGTGGGGCTTTAATATGAGACCAAGTTTGTGAATTTTTTCAGTGTCTGTGGAAAATATTTAGCAGACACACAAACATACATACATACATTTTCGCTTTTATACATATAGATGAAAAAGTATTTAATTTTAGCAAGAGTTATGTCCCTTGCACCTTACAATTTGTAGCTTGATCCCTCTATGCATTTCAGATTTACTTCCCTTTGTTTATTTCTAGAAGAAAAGGTGATTATTTTAGTTAGACCCAAACCGGATCGGTAACCGGTGGCTTCGCAAATGATCACGTGGAATAAAAATATCAGATGTAAAAATAATCTCGTATGTTAAACATTCTATTATGACATTTCAGACTATTTTGCCTTACACAACATTTATCTGTTCTTAATTCCGAACTTTGTTGACATTTTATCTCCGTTGGAATTGTGACATTATTTTCTTCTTCCACGCGTTTCGTAATCGTTTTTTTCTCTCCTCTCTCTTTCTTCCTTTTCAGCTTGTACTTTCTTCTTGAATGAATATACCCGTTAATACTAACGTGAATCACGTTACGTGATGTTATCTTCAGAGTTTGTTATTTTTGAAGTAACAAGTTTTTGCACGTCATTCATAGTAGAATCAGCTGTTATTGAGTAATCACTAGGTGTATCAGATTTTGGGGGGAATTTTTGACATCCCTAACAAAAAAACTGCGAATAAAATATAAAAAACTCGTAATTTCTCTTTTTAAAGTGGGTTGTTTATTTTCTGTATGGAATATACTTCCAAAATAAACTATTAAAGTTGTTTAAAAAATAATAGAAATATTTAAAAAAAAAAAAAAAAAAGAAAAAAAGTGCCGGTGTGCATTCCAACCAGCCATGTTTTTTTTTTACGTATGAAATCAATTGAATTTTACGAGTGAATTTTTTTCAATTTTTAAACTTTAAAAATCTATCAAAATTTATCTATTGGTTCAATTTTTACGATACTTTCAGGGTCAATATGAAATTTTATGCTGTTTTCAATAAACCGAATATAATATTTTAGACAAACGCTTTTTTTTAATTAAAAAAAAAAACGTAGAATCTTGAATTTGTGATATATAAAACTTTGGTGTGTAAATTAATTATTTACTTTTTAATAGACATTTCAAAATGGGTGGGGTGAATTTAAAAATAAACGTTTGTCTAAAATATGTTCAGTTTATTGAAAATATCGTAAAAATTGAACCAATAGAAAAATTTTGATCGATTTTTAAAGTTTAAAAATTGAAAAATATTTAACTCGAAAAATTCAATTGATTACATAACGTAAAAAAACATGGCTGCATGAAGGCACGCAGGCACTGTTTTTTTTTTTAAATAAAAAATAATATTTCTATTATTTTTCAAACAACTTTAATAGTTTATTTTGGAAGTATATTCCATAAAGAAAATAAACAACCACCTTTTAAAAGAGAAATTACGAGTTTTTTATTATTTTTATTTTATTCGTAATTTTCGGCTGAGGCTGGCAAAAATTCTGATATACCTAAGTAATCACTGATAATGACTTGTGTGAATTCATTGCGACTGTATATAATAATAATAATAATAATAATAATAATAATAATAATTATTATTATTATAATAATTATAATAAAAATATAATATTAATAAATATAATAATTATAATTATAATATTAATCATTATAATAATAATAATATTAAGTATTATAATAATCATAATAATTATATAATAATTATAATAATATATAATAATAACAGTTATAATAATAATCATAATAATATAGTAATAATTATAATAATAAATATAATAATAATATTAATTATAATAATAAAATTAACAATCATAATAATATTAATAATAATTATTATTATATCTATTATAATAATAATAATTATTATTATATCTATTATAATAATAATTATTATTATTATTATTATTATAATAATAATAATTATTATTATTATTATTATAATAATAATAATTATTATTATTATTATTATAATAATAATAATAATAATATTAATAATAATAATAATTATAATAATAATAATCATAGATATTATAATAATCATAATAATATAGCAATAATCATAATATGATAATAAATATATAATAATAATAATGATTATTATAATAATTAATAATAATAAATATAATAATAATGATTATGATAATAAATATTATAATAATTATAATTATTACAATAATTATTATTGTAATGATCATAAGTATAATAAAAAATATAATAAAAATGGAATTAATGATAATAAAAATATAATAATATAATTATAATAAATATAATATTTATTATAATTTTAATAATAATAATTATAAATAATTATAATAATAATAATTATAATAATAATTATAAAATAATTATTTTAATAATATTAATTATAATAATTATAGTAATTATAATTATAATAATAAAAATAATTATAATAAAAATATAATAATAATAATATAATAATGTTATGAGTTTAACAATAATAATAATAATAATAATAGCAGCAGCCAGGATATAGGAATCAATTTTGAAAGGAAAAATGTGCATGATCATTTGATATGAAAAAGGGAAAACTCAAAGCAAAAGAAGGTGTAAAATTACTCAATTAACAGGAGATAAATACACTTCGTGAATGCAGGGGTTATAAACGTCAGGGTATTCTTGTAGGGGGACACCATGAAGTCAACAAATTAAAGAAATGATTTTAAAAAGATGCAAAATTACATTTTAAACAATTGTTGCTTTGATATGTCACGTTGACGTCGCTTTTGAGTATTCATTTGCCCGTTGTTGTTTCCATGTTTTTATTTGCATTGTCAATGTTTCCAAATGAGTAAGTGCAGATAACTACTTGCTTTTTATCACAGTCTGAGTTAGCCATTATGCAAGATATGAAATATTATTTGTTCTTTAGAAAGAAAGAACACAGAAGACATGCAATTGAAAATTTATCACATAGTACAATTAATATATATTTTATTTCTAACGCCAACATATCGGAATTTTATAGAAAATAAATTAATGTTTATAATGTTTTTTATGATAAGTAATACATATCATTTCTTTTTAGTCTTTCTTCTGCATATTGTGTATAAAAATGATGTCAATTCCATATTGTTCATACACTTTGAAATATTGATATTGTTCAAAGAAATACAAGATTTCTTTTCTTCTGTAGTATTTGATGATTTCGTAAATTCCTGTCTTTTAAAGTTTCATGATTGTTGGAATGGCAAGCTAGATGGAATAAGAATGAAATCTGGTTGGGCCGAAATTCACTGCAACAAAATACGGTTTGTTCCTTATGCTTTTCTTGCTAACTGCTGTGTTTCGTTTTTGCTGTCTTTTATTTATTTCTCTTTTTTTTTTGTTCTTGTCAGGAAGACAGGGGACCCTTGTCAGTACCATATTTTTTCTAGGTATGTCCCTTAGATCCTGTTACTTAGGGGTTAGATAGCTCTGAATGGTCTCTTCATTGATTAGTCATTGGAAAAGTAAAGACAGGAACTGAAGAGAAAAAAGAAATTATTTTTTTTTTTTTTTAAATTTCATCATCATCATCACTGTTATTATTACTATAATTTTGGTTTCACTACAATGGTACATTGAAAGCAATTATGACAACTACCTCTCTTGATTATTTTACTATAGTCCTGAGGCAAGTGGTTCTTTTAGAAACTCCCTTCTTTGGAGAGTTATCTAAGGGTAGGTAATGGTGACATATTACATCTTCCTTTCGAATGACTATATGAAAAGTGAAGAAAATGGAGAAGTTTAGAAAACAACAACACAAAATAAAAAGTCAATTTGTGATTGTTTTATCTACAGGGTGAACAGAAAGTCCTTGGACCATTTTTAGTTTTAAAATTAAATATTGTTAAAATCACTTTTTCTCTTTTCGAATAAAGTAAGTATTTAGTCTAACTATTGATCTAATTATTTTCAACAAAAATATTAAAATAATTTTGTTTAAACTTTCAGAAAAATGAGCAAATGAGAGGTCATAATTCAGCTTCATTGCGCGGGAAGGACAAACTCAGAGATTATTAAGCTCTTGAAAGTGGCTAAATCCACTGTGTACCCTGTTGTGAACAGATTTAAGGAACTTGGTACATCTGAAGACCATCCTAGGAGTGGAAGACCTCGCACTGCTCGAACAAAGAAGGTGATTAAAGCTGTCCGAGAGAGGGTAAGGAGGAACCCGAAGGGATCTGCAAGACAAATGGTTAAAGACATGAATGTGAGCGTGACCTCGATGAGAACCATCGTAAAAAACGATCTCCAGTTGTCCCCCTACAAGATGAGAAAGAGACAGTACCTCACACCTGCCCAAAAGCACAAGAGACTTGAAAGAGCAAGGCTTCTTCTTGGAGAACTGAAGGTTGGCACGGCAGAGCGAGAGATCGTTTTTTCTGATGAAAAACTCTTCACAATTGAAGCGACTGTTAACAATCAGAACGACAGAGTTTACGCAAAATCTTCAGCAGACATTGATGACTCTGTGAGAATAGTTTTCCGCCAAAAAAAGCCGTCTTCCCTCATGGTGTGGGCTTCAGTCTCCAAATCTTGGAAGTCGCCTCTGATTTTCGTGGAGCAGGGGGGGTAAGATCAACACAGATCGCTACATTAACGATATTTTGGTTCCAGCATTTGAAGAGATGTAGAAACACTTCAAAGATCAGCCTTTCACCTTCCAACAAGATGGAGCACCATCCCACACTTCCAGAAAAAACTCAGGACTGGTGCCAACGTCATTTTCCAAGATTCTGGAGTAAGGAGATGTTGCCTCCTGCATCGCCTGATTTGAATCCCATGGATTTTTCGGTGTGTTCTTTGTTGGAGGCAAAGGTCTGTTCTGTTGCTCATCCAAGTGTTGATGCTTTGAAGACATCTCTTCTGAGTGAATGGGCTAAAATACCTCAGGAAACGCTGCGTGCCTCGGTTGGTAACTTCAGACAGAGAATTGAACGTCTAATCGAAAGAAAGGGACATCACATTGAAAATAAATAATTTGAATTTATTCTTGGTTTCCTAACTTATAATTTTCATTCATGTTTAATTTATAGTTTTGTAATTTTCTATTAATAAACCACTTGTGAAGAAAAAGACTATAAAAAAGTGTGCGCACATACTGCCGATCACAATCAGCATGTTTAAGAACACTTCAAAACGACATCAGTAAGGACAGAGGTCAGAGAGAAGAAGCATGATCATGGTTTATTCAGGAAATGTTGTAGGAGTAGAGATATTACTCGTCCTGTATTTCTTGTAATGTACTCTGCTACCACATGTTGGGTCGATGTGTGTAACGTTACAGGGAATGTTGCTTTTGTGTGTAACGTTGCTGGGAATGTTGCTTTTGTGCGTAACGTTACAGAGAATGTTGCTTTTGTGTGTAACGTTACAGGGAATGTTGCTTGTATGTCTCTACACTGGGTTTACAGTTTTTGGTGGCTCCTGAGGAATTTCAGTTGGATGTACCCCAAGGTGTGATGTGATCTCGGATGAGTCTACTCTGTTGTTGATTTTGATCGAGGGCTTCTTCTTCTGTGTATGACCTTCATTCTCTAGTCAATTATGTAAAAGGTGGAGGAGACCACTCGCCTGCCTCTTTATTTAAAACATACATTGGTTGTCCCATGTGCAGTTCAGGCAGATCTTTTGTATGTTGATCATGGTACATGTCCTGATTTACTTGTCTCTGATACAATCATGTCATTATTTTCTCGGTAATGGTACTTTGGTTGGTGCATTTGACTGGGATGTTCCCAGCTACCTTCCGATGATGTAGAAGCTCACCTAGTGAAGGAATGGTATGATCTAGGGAAGCTGTCCACAGACATAACAACATCATATCCAAGTCACAAACATTCGAGGCAGTTTTTTTTATGCAGATTTCACTGCCTAGACACAAAGTTCCACTATAACATTTAACTGCATAAACTTGGGTGATGACGTGTGATATTCTTGTCATATTGCATATCCCACCATATTTACATGAATAAACCAGAAACCAGCAGGAGCAGTGACAACGCCAATAATAGCGACGCTAAGACAAAGCCCGTTCATCGATACAACGCAACTGAACACACTAAACACACACAACAACTTCAAAGCCTATTTTTTTATGTACACACATCAATAGAATAACTCTTACCTCACTTCAACAAAGAAAACCGCTAGAGAAAGATGCACGTCAAAAGAAAAACCAAAATACAAAACATAAACATCACAGCAGACACAACTCCGGCACCAAAACACGAACAATCATTTTACAAAACAGTACAGCACCAACTAGATTACATTCACAACTTTCTTAGCTTTAAATCGATATAACACATGTATACATACACCAAACAGACGATTCCCTACAACGCATTAAAGTGCAAAAAACAAACACAATTAAAAAGCAAAACGCAGTGATTAAAACTCTTTGCCCACAATTACGTCCGCTTCATGATTATAAAAGCGTCAATTTTTTCGACAACCGGTAGATTGGCTCATGTGTGGCAAGCTCCGTCAGCAACCAGTAGCAGTTAACCCCTTGCCAGCGACACCAGATGCTGAAATTACTGTGCACAACCAGCACCGCCATCATCTCACTCGTGATTCTGATACAAGTCTTGAAGATTACTCCTCTTCCGCCGCCGCCAGATCACCACTGTTTAACAACCCCTCGCTAGTGACACCAACTATTAAGGATCGCCGCATGCACTAAGCTACATTCCTGCGATCGCCGCCCCTCACCCAGCCTGACAGTAACTTAGATCGCCGCCGAGTTCATCCCAACATCCGATCAGCATTCATATTGACATGCCGATACTGCCACCCCCTTCAAATTTATCCTGACACACCAAACAGTTTGTTTCAAGATCGTTTAAACCTTAAATAAAACATTTAAACTTAATCTTTCGTTTGTCTCTTTCTTGCTTTCCATACGCTCAGTTTTGTAATATAACATTCTTTTGCAGATTCTTTG
Source organism: Euprymna scolopes (assembly GCF_053919585.1). Lineage (NCBI taxonomy): Eukaryota > Metazoa > Mollusca > Cephalopoda > Sepiida > Sepiolidae > Euprymna > Euprymna scolopes. The sequence continues at coordinate 89,396,496 of NC_136508.1, read as the reverse complement.
AAATATATTGTCACTTATCACTTCCTCTGGAATCCTTTCTTCTTCAAATATTTGCTTTGTCAGTTTGATCGCTTCCTGACTGATGAACTATTTTAACAAATGGGAACTTGGAATAGTTATCCACAATGAACATAAAGTTGAGATTTTCAATGTAAAATACATTAGTGGCCACTATCTGCCATGGCCTCACTAAAATCTTATGTGGCATCAGGGGTTCTGTACTCTGCAATATTTGGTGCTGCTGATATATTGTTGTACTGTTGTCTATGTCTTTATTAATGTTGTGTCAAACAAAACAACATTTTGCTTAGAGCTTACATTTTCCTATCCTTTATTGCAATGTATTTCTTGTAATACCTTGTGTTGCATTATTACTGTGATGCATTATTATTCTGTTTGATTTCAATAAAATTCCATTTTTAATAGATAGTTTGTCCCAATAAGGCAAGTATGGCTGCATATTCACTTCCCTGAATGTGTCAGAATTTAATTCTTCCATTTACCCTTCTCTTTTTCTTTTCGTCCTTCTTTAATCCCCCCCCGCCTCTATACAAGTAGTTGTAAACTGCTACTGATAGCTTGTGACTGTTTCTTTGTTGACGATTGATCCAGCGATTTTTTGTTCACCGATTTAAGTGAAAATGAAAGTGAAAAAAGGCAGTTTCTGCCTTGGCCTTTGGGATTGAAAGGTCGTTGTTTGGAAATGTCAGACCTGGATGTAGTGACCCCATCGTAGCGAAACATCAGGAGGCTCTAGTTGAAAGTCCTATTTCATCAGTTCAATCTTCGTCTAGGTGACGAAAATGAAGAGAAAAATGCCGGCTGAGTTCAGACAGAAAAGTCTAAAAAATCAAGTCAAAAGTTTTGTCTAGAGGAGAAGAAATAAGTGCAAAAGTTAAACCTCAGACGAGTGAAAAAGTGACGTTGCAAACAATAATTTGCTTGTTCCTTAAGAAATATTCAAAGTAAAAGGAAAGTGTATAATTTTCAATGGTACAGCAAGAAGAGTCTTCTCTAATAAGAAAAAAAGTTTTCATACAACTAAGCTGTCGAAACTACATCAGGCCAAGTAATGTTTTTTTTCCCCCAAGCCGACAAATATGAGTAAAAGAAACTTGAAAAAGACGCAGATTTATTTGATAAAAAAAAGAAAATCCAACGAGACATTTTTTTTATTTTTTATGCTATCTCAAGCAGGAATGACAATTCTTCTCTCTAAAAAATATTCTGTACAAATTATCCTTGCTTCTAAAAAAACTATTCTTACCTCAAAGTAAGTTTTACCTCTTTTTTAATCTTTTCTTATCTTTTAATTCTATTCTTTCTCTCTCCTGAACTGTTACTAGAACCTTTAAGGTTCGCTTAAAGAGGACATTTTTTGGCAGTCAAAATAGAGTCTTTTATAAGGTTAAAAGGTGAACTTCAGACTTTATTATTATTTTTTTTCTGCTTCCCCTTTCAATTTGTTTCCCCTCTTTTTAAATAAAAGTTTATAATTATTTCAAGTGGTTTTTATTTCCTCTTCTTTCTTCTTGCATTAATTGTAAATGGTTATATGCAATTGGTTTTTACAGTTTCTAGTATTTAAATATGTCTAATTTTTCAGATAAATGTGTCAGGCTAACCTCTTAGAATAATATCCATCACTTTGCATAGTGTGGGGTCCTCATTTGTTGCTAGGTGTACCTGAGCTGGGTTTTGGATTGGAAATTGAACAAAATCAAAGTCAATGGCTTCTTTAGCTTTCTTATTGGGTAATCTTGAGAATCCATCAACTAATTCCACAATTCTTTTCCAGAGTCATATAAATTGTCATATATCCTTTCCAGGGAGATATGCAATTGTCATATCATATCCTTTCCAGAGTGATATGCAATTGTCATATTATATCCTTTCCAGGGTGATATAAAATTGTCATATTATATCCTTTCCAGGGTCATATACAACTGTCATATTATATATTTTCCAGGGTCATATACAGTTGTCATATCACATCCTTTCCAGGGTGATATACAATTGTCATATCATATAATTATCAGGGTGATATACAATAGTCATCACATCCTTTTCAGGTTTATATACAATTGTCATATTATATCCTATCCTGGAAAATATACAATTGTAACATTTCATCCTTTCCAGGGTAATATACAATTGTCATATCATATACTTTCCAGGGTGATATACAGTTGTCACATTATATCCTTTCCAGGGTGATATACAGTTGTCATATCATATCCTTGCAAATATAACAGCATATGTTGGAGGCGAGGCAGAGCTGCAAGTAAATTTTTTAAGTTGATCTTTTCCAGATGCTTATGATCACTCTCCACCTGGAATGCACTTCCATATATGTAAGTCCTAAAGTGTTCACATAAAAACAACAACTGCAAAGAACTCTCGCTCTATGTTGGTATAACATTGTTCAGTCCCTGTTAAAGATTTTGTTGCAAACACTTTGGGTTTTCCTTCTTGAAGGAAAGTGGTGCCAAGTCCTCTAATTGATAGTTTGTTTGCAGGGTCAAAGTATGACAGCAACATTTCCTTAATTTGCTGGAGGGATGTCTAGTGATCTTTTGTCTACTGGTACTCTGCTTCTTTGTTTAGGAGATCTCTCAATAGTGCTATGAGATGTGAAAAGTGATGGACGAAGAATGTCATGTATGTGATGATTCTCAGCATCCTCTATAGATGAGTTGTGTTAAATGGATTGGGTAACATTTAATTTTTTTTTTTTTACTTTGTGGTGATCGATCAGGGTGCATACTAGTGTGCAAGTACATGTATTTGGTGACTTTAATGTTCTCCACAGTAATTGGCTTGGATTTTCTACTTACACAGACGCAGCTGGTAGCATAACACATAGCTTCTCTATATCTCATTCCCTATCACAGACAGTTACATTTCCAACATGTTTCCCAGACCAGCAAGATCAACAAGCCTCACTTCTAGATCTGTTTCTGACCACAGTTCTTGATGATTGTGTAAAGAATACCTATAGCCCACTCGGGAATGTTGATCACGCTGTGATAATGGTAGAAATCACCCTAAATTCTCAATCCAAAGCTGAAGAGCCATTACTCAAAATGACAAGATATTATAAGATGTTTGACTGGGAAGCCATCAGAGATCTCATCGGAGATGATGCATGGGAAAATATCTTTTCTCATCCTGCAGAACAAGACCACTGAAAAGTGGCAATTTAAGCTCATGTTCCCACAAAGAAGTTCTATAGTAAACACCACTCTCCCCAATGGTTTACTTCTACTTGTGTAGCATGCATACTACAGGTTTATTCGACATGTCCAGTACAAACAGACAAAAGTTTATAGAAGCTAAAATTGTAAGAAAGAAGTAACGACAGCTAAGAGAGAATACACCAAAACCACCAAAAAACGCATCGAAACGCAGAAACTAGGAACTCGTGATTTCTGGAAAATCTACAACAATGTAGTAAATAATGGCCAATCAACAATTCCACCACTATCCAACAATCATGAGGTTGTTTGTACGTTGACCGAGAAAACTAACATGCTTGCCAGTTGGTTTGCTTCAAACTATACATTAGACTCAGCAAACCACTCCCTCCCTGATTTATCTTTGCAGACTGACACCACTCTAGATGATCTGAAAATCACCCCTTCTCAAGTGCATGATATCATAAAAAATCTAGACACCTCAAAAAAGCATGTGGACCCGATCCCATCCCGGCTGTAATATTAAAAAAAAAAAAAAAAATGCTCCTCTGAGGTTGCTCCAGTTCTCTCCAGACTTTACAACAAATGCCTTAATGCATCCTATTTTCCTGACTGCTGGAAAACTGCTTCGGTGATACCAGTTTACAAGAATACTGACAAAAATACTGACCTATTAAATTATCACCCCATTAGCGTCCTCCCTCTTTTCACCAAAATATTTGCGTCCATAATTAATCAAGCTCTAGCCCATCACTTTACAGTTGCTAAACTTCTGATCAACCAACAATATGGATTTAGGCAAGCCTGTTCCAAAGCAGATATCCTAGCTGTAATCTCTGAATAGCAATACACATGAAAAAATTGAAATGGCTTAAAATATTTCCATATCGGTATCTATAGAAAGAGCTTGATGAGCTAAGAAAGAATCTTTAAATTCTTTTTAAATCCAATTAAAATTAAGAAAGTTATGACTATTTTTGTGCCTCACACGTTTGGATATTTTCCCTTCTTTAAAACCATATGCGTTTTGTCACATTTTTTACACTACTTTTTCAGTAAAAATATCATATCTTTGTTAAAACACAAGACTAAGCAATAAAATTTACCGTATAAGTGTATTTTTGTACAAGGAATTAGAATATGCTACTGAAAATCTGCAAAAACTAATGGTTTCCAAATAACCTACAGTAAATGCACATAAATATGCTGCAATTCCTTAAAAATGCCATGTATCCATTAAAAGAAAAGAAGTTAAGGAACTCAAAACTGAATTGTAAGGCATTATATGTACAAATAACTGAAATCGAAATCTAGGAGTGTTTAAAAATGAATATATTGCATTTGGTATTATTGCAGATTAATACCTTCCATTAACCCCCCCCCCCACTCCACCCCATCTGATCACCTCTCCAAAATATGTGATTTTACCTTTGTAGGCAATTATGTGTTAGTACTTTACAAAACTTTAATGAAAGATAAACAAGTATTATTTTAAAATTTAATGTAAAATGATTCGCCATTTTGAGCCATTCTAGCATTTTAAGGCAGTTAACCACTTTTTTTTCTATCAGAGATAAATCCTGTGCGCCTTTTTTTTTTTTTCAAAGACGATTATGTGGGGTTTTAAGAGGGTCTTTGTGTAATTATGAGAGGGTGGGGAGGTTGCCACTCTGACTTTGGGTTAATGATAGAGCTAAGGAAAATTATGTGTGAACACCCTGAAGACTTGATAGAAACAAAACAGAAACAATTTTAGAATTTAGAGTGGGGGTTAGTTTCACATAAATTTAATGTAAAATAATTCACCATTTCGAGACCATTCTAGCGTTTTAGGACAGTTGACTAATTTATTTTTTATGGGTGATAAATGGTGCACTTTTCTTTAAGGAAGGATTTTTTTTATACACTTATATGTAACTTACCAAGGAACTTTGTTTGGTGAAGAGCTTGCCACTTAGACTTAGCGTTATTATTAGGGCTAAAGAAGGTTTTAAGAAGAAGAGGCTTGCCACTTGTACCTAGGGTTAGAGGTAGGATTAAGGGAGTTTTTTTTTAAGAAGGCGTTTTACCCCAATATTTACGGTTAGTGGGTCATAATTATTGGCTTTTTGAAAATGATCGTAGCATAACACTGCCGCGTTGAATCTACTCAAAACAGAATAATGGCGCACTACCCCAATTGTAAAACCCAGTTGCGCGCGCGGATGTATAAACATCGTTTCAGCTGTGTGTACATTTCCCTTTCTCGACCCACGCAAATTCGGTGGACTTATAAGCGAAACTTCACTCGTTCACGTGGATGTCGTAAGATCATCATAAGAATGTTATTCTTTTCATCCAATCAGATTACAAGGAAAACAAATTGGAAATGTATAAAAAGGGCATTTTTAAGCCCAACGAATCAGTCGACCAAAAGGCAGCATGCTGTAATATCATCATCATCGACTCCATCTGCGTGGACATTAAACGCGTGCACGCTCGGCAATTAATTCCTTCACATGGAGATGGACTTGTTACCCTGATGGACTTTTTATTTTTATCTTTTTCTATCTCTCTGCGATGGACTTTTAAGCGATGGACTTTTATATTGTTTAATTTTTCCTAAAAAAAGACTGGTTATTTCTAACCAAGAATTTTTACTTTTCTCCTTCAAAACATTCAGTTGCCCCAGTCGAAGAATTTTTTTCTTGACTATTTCAATACATAAAAAAACATCCAATTACTTCAGTTACTGGACTTTTCTTGGTTATTTCATTTAAAAAAAAACATTCAATTACCTCAGACGCAAGACTTTTCTGCTTCATCACATATAGATCTTTTAATACCTCAGTTGCAGAACTGTCTTTTTTATTACATAAAAAACATTTAATTACCTCAGTCACCGTTCACAAAGAAAACAATCATGTCTGTTCTGTTCATTTATTTACAATTTAAAAAAAAAAAATTGTATTTATTTTATCCATTCGTTTCAGTCATCTTTGCTTCATTGTTCGACTCCATTTTTTACACTTGATTATTATTATTATTTTTTTGAATTTGCGGGATTAACATCGACACCTGTTAGACCTGCAACAAGTGGTGACCCCACTTTGTCAGAATCTGACAGAACACGCAGCAACAATAAACAGACGTTATGAAAGATTCGCACACTCAAACCTGGCACATATGGATTTTAGTGACTTATCGTTTCCCTCGGCGCCTCTCAACTTCGGACTTCATACACATAGCATACAAAGCTCCTTTTTTTCAAATCAACAGCACCCTACAAGTGTGGCTCCTCATCAGAATTCGGCATTACCTCCTGCCATGAACCGACACAGAGTTCTTGACTTCATGCAAGTCGTAAAAAGTCAATCTCTGCAAACAACACTTTTCAAACTTTCTCCTTAATTCAACAAGCCTGAACCCTCATGGATTTTCGCCACACACAAAAAATCCGCGTGCTTCAATAACATCACACCAGTTTGAGTTAGCTGCAACATGCACATTGAAAACTCAACAACTGGACATTATGGAAGAAGTCACCAGTTCAAAAACGAGTAAGCTGCTCCACGCACACTGAAAAACTCCACGACTAGTCGTTCATTGATTTCAACCGACGCATGGGTACCCAATCAACACGAACAATGCACACCGACCTCGGTATAGACTCACTTGTACTGGCACTGCAGACTTGCTTGCAAGCCTTCGTGCAACTAATTTCAACCATACTTCGCTTAGATTCTGCGGACGCATTTGTAGACTAAGATCATGCAGACTCACTTGCATTCGCTTTCAACCTAACAACGAACAATCGTGCAAACCCGATCATTCTCAACCAACCATGTTGGACATTTCTTACACACTTCCTCGCCTACAGGAAGTTCAACATATTTTGATTCATCTTCTGAACATAAACGTGCATTTATTACGAAATTGATTTTTCCAATCAATTTCCTAAGGAGTGTGCCATATCGTAGCCCGGCCGCGTCAATTCTACTCAAAGCAGAATAATGGTGCGCTGCCTCAACTGTAAAACCCAGTTGCGCGCGCGGATGTATAAACATTGTTTCAGCTGTGTGGACATTTCTCTTTCTCCACCCACACAAATTCAGTGGGCTTTTAAGCGAAACTTTACCCATTCACGCAGATGTCGTAAAAAACATCTTACATCATAAAAATGTTATTCTTTTCCGATTGGATTAAAAAATGTTTATTTCTGAAGCCCTCCGTGGAGCCGGTTGGAAATGTATAAAAAGGGCATGTTTATGCCCAAATGAATCAGTCAACCAGAAGGCAGCATGCTGTAATATCATCATCATTGCTTCCATCTGTGTGGACATTAAACGCGCGCATGCTTGGCAATTAATTCCTCCACATAGAGATGGCTTGTTACCTTGATGGACTTTTTATTTTTACCCCTTTCTATCTCACTGCTAAGTAGCGATGGACTTTTATATTGTTTAATTTTTTCTAAAAAAAAAGACTGGTTATTTCTAACCAAGAATTTTTACTTTTCTCCTTCAAAACATTCAATTACCCCAGTCGAAAGATTTTTTTCTTGACTATTTCAATACATAAAAAAAAACATTCAATTACTTCGGTCACTGAACTTTTCTTGGTTGTTTCATTTCATAAAAAACATTTAATTACCTAAGACGCAAGACTTTTCTACTTCATGACATATAGATCTTTTAATATCTCTGCTGCAGGACTGTCTTTTTTATTACATAAAAAAACTTTTAATACTGCAGTCGCGGAACTGTCTCTTTTGTTGCATGGGAGACTAATAAGTGTTTTTACCATCTTGAGTTGCGTCCCTTACCGGTGTACGTTTTGCTTTGTTTACAATGATAATAAAGACGCCATTATGTAAAAGCCGATCGATCGTTCTGTCTTTTCTAATCCATTGACATCCTCAATAAGATAATGACACATGGTGGCAGCGGTGGGATGGAAACAATCCAAGTAAGATGTTGAAAAGAGTAAGAAGTGGAAAGTTATTTGCAGAAACAGATAAGTAACTTTATTGTTCTTGTTTTAAATTGTAATTTATACGCGCATCACATGGACGGGAGAAAAAAAATGTTGGAAGCGGACATGGAAGAAACAAACAGACCAGTGGCTGGCATAAGGCCTCTGGCACCCCGATGTATGGAAGACAATTTAGCAGCAAATTGGAAGTTGTTTAAACTGAAATGATATAACTACGCCATTATTATATGTTTGACGAAACAGTCATTACAATATCAGAGTGCACTTTTGCTTCATACATTGGGAGACGACGCACTGAAAGTTTACTATGGGTTTCAATTTTCAACACTCGAGGATGAAAGAACACCCACCAAAATTATTCAGGTATTTAATAAATATGCTATAGGGGAAACGAATGAAACCTACGAGCGTTACGTATTTCATTTTAGAAAGCAAGGAGAATCAGAGACTTTCATTACAGCATTTTGGACGTTGATAAAAACGCGCAATTTTTGCGACAATTACGTTTCATCAGTACTCAGAGATCAGGTAGTACTGGGAATACACAACCCCCAGACACAAGCTGATTTATTGAAAATAAGACAGACTTACAAAAATGTATTGACATCTGTAAGCTGTCTGAAAATGCTACAGTCCAGTCCAGAGTCCTGAAGGAGTAAATAGGGTTGATTGTAAACCCAGGAGAAAGACATCGGCACAATCTGACAGAGACTGCTGGGCGTGTGCATTGCGACATGGAGCAAGCAAAGAGTTATGTCCTACATTTGGTAAAACTTGTTATAAATGTAAGGAAAAAAACACTTTGCCATGAAATGCAAAGCATTGAAGAAAAAGAAGGGGCAGACAGTCAAAACCGAACATTATGACCAGGAAAACGACAGTAGCAGTTGTTCAGACTATGGACATGTAGATAGTGTAACAATAAAAAAGGGCGAATGCTGTAAGTCAAAAGGTGATAAAAGCAGAAATGATGGTGAAAGGAAAACCAATTGCCTTTCAGCTCGATAGTGGAGCGTCCGTGAACATATTGAATGAGAAATACATGATTAGAAAAACACTGAAACATTCAAATAAGACTCTTGTCATGTGGAATGGAGCAGAAGTGAAGCCATTGGGAGAGTGTTGAGTAAAAATGATAAACTCCAAAAATGAACAAAAATATGCATCAAGTTTGTCATTGTGAAAGAGGATTTCCATCCCTTACTGGGAGCAAATGCAATCCAGAAAATGGAACTTGTCACAATCAATAACAATAAATTCAAAATGGTTGCCAAAGTTTCCCAAATGAATGAACCCCGCAGCCAGTACTCAGACAGCATTATCAATGACTCCAGGGATGTATTCAAGGAAGAATTGGGTCAATTACCAGGAAAGGTACATTTGCAGGTGGATCCAGGAGTAACACCAAATGTTGCAGCAACACGGAGAATACCAGTGGCACTTAAGGACAAGCTAAAAGTCGAGTTAGAAAAACTGGTTAAGAAGAATGTTATTGAACCAGTGAGTGAGCCAACAGCATGGGTAAGTGCTTTAGCATTGGTAGTTAAGAAAAATGGAAGCCTACGGATATGCATAGACCCACACCACTGAATAAAACTTTAGTTACCTACACTGGATTATTTACTACCAGAACTGGCTGACAGCAAAGTATTTTCTACCCTGGAGCTACGAGATGGATTTTGGCATATAAAATTAGACGAAGCTAGCAGTCGCTTAACAACATTTTCTAAACCAGATGGTAGGTTTCAGTGGAAAGTTTTAATTTTCGAGATTTCTCCAGCACCGGAGACCCTTTTTAACAATGTGTCCGATTTAGAGGCGGTGGTTAACAAAGCAGATGATCTTCTGGTGATTGGGAGGGGTAAAATGATGGAAGAAGCAACACTTGATCATGACCAAAAACTCAGGTAACTGTTGCAGAGATGTTGTGATCGTGGGATGCGATTGAATGCTGAAAAATTGAACCTACAACAAATGTCTATATCTTTCCTGACACACATATGATTACCAATGATAGTTTACGTCCTGATCCTGGGAAGGTAAGGGCCATAAAAGAGATGCCGTGCCCAACAGATGTGAAGGGAGTGCAACAATTGGTTGGATTCGTAAATTACTTGAAAAAATTTCTTCCACACATATCTGATGTGATGGCCCCAATTAGAAATTTAGTGAAGGCAGATGTGCCATGAACATGGTCCCAAATTCATGAAGACGCTTTTGGGAAAATTAAAGAGTTAGTGAGTGAGGGCACCAGTATTAAGGTATTATGACCCCAACAAATCTTTGGTCATTCAATGGGATGCAAGTGAGAAGGGCATGGGGGCTGCATTACTGCAAGAGGGTCAACCCCTTAGCTTATATCAGCCGTGCACTGACTGGCACAGAAACTTAGTACGCACAGATTGAGAAGGAGCTACTACCAATAGTCTATGCATGTGAACGGTTTCACCAATATACGTTTGGTCGACAGATAACAGTACTAACTGATCATAGGCGACTGGAAGCGATCATGAAAAAAAGAATTATTGAAATACTCAAAATGACTGCAAAACATGCTGATGCAATTACAGGCTTACGATGCTACAGTCCAGGTAAGAAAATGTTCCTTGCAGACACGCTATCAAGAGCATACACCTATGGATTGGGTGGTGAATATATGGACGATGAAGATGATGTCAAGGAAACAATATATTCCTGTAACAGAGAGAAGGCTGCTTGAACTGCGCTCAGCCACAAAGGAAGACAGAAGCATGCAGCAGTTACAGCAAGTAATTCTGGAAGGATGGGCAGAAGACAAAATACATCTTGACCCAGAGGTGAGACCATATTTTAATATGCGGAGTGAAATGACGGTGCAAGATGGGTTAATTTTCAGAGGAAACCGAGTAGTGGTCTCACTCACACAACAGGGAGTGTTGAAAGAAAAGCTGCATTCCACACACCTGGGAGTAGAGGGATGTTGCAGAAGAGCAAGAGAATGTTTGTATTGGCCAAATATGAACAGTGACATAAGGGACTACGTTTCAAAATGCCGCATGTGTAGAAAATATGAAGTAGCCAATCCAGCAGAACCATTAAGGGTCCATGAAGTTCCTGACAGACCCTGGGTGAAAGTGGGAATAGATCTCTTGAAGTTTGCAGATAGAGAATATCTCAGCACAGTTGATTACATGAGCAACTTTTGGGAAATTGATCATCTTCTCAATACACAAGCAAAGACAATGATAACTAAACTGAAACACCATTTTGCACAACATGGAATATCAGATGAGGATAATGGGCCTCAGTTTAGTAGCCAGGAATTTTCTACCTTTGCAAAAAAGTGGTGTTTTACACATACACCAGTCAGTCCATAAAATAGCAAGGCAAATGGTAAGGTGGAATGTGCAGTAAAGATGGCAAAAAAACCTTTTCCGGAAGCAATGGAAGATAAGGCTGACCCATACCTAGCAATGTTGGATCACAGGAATACGCCAGGCAGGGGTCTCTTATCACCAGCTCAGAAGCTGATGTCAAGAACAAAAACACTTCTCCCAACCAGAGAGGATTTACTTAAGCCAGAATTGCCCAAAAATCTAAGAAAAATGGTGAAGCAAGACCGCAGGAGGCAAGAACATTCTTCTAACCACAAAGTAAAACCACTGAAACCATTGTATCCTGTAGTACAGATGAAACCACACATAAATGGTCAAAAAGAGTGAAGGAAAGCTGTGGTAGGGCGGAGACTGGATGAGCGATCATACCATATAAAAGTGGATGGAGAATTATATCGACAGAATAGAGTAGATTTGAAGAAAACTGCAGAGACACCCCCACTCACATCAGTAATACGTCAGCCATATGAAGTGCAGATAGAGTTACCCAAGAATGCAGTGTGAGGGTAGTTAGCCCAATGAATGCCTAGATCACTATATTTTATAGACTCTGTTTTCATTCCTAGACTTTTTTTTTTTTGTTCTGTTTTGTCATTGAGAAAAGGCAAGATGTTGCATGAAGGACTAATAAAAGTTTTTACCGTCTCGAGTTGCGTCCCTTACCGGTGTACGTTTTGCTTTGTTAACAATGATGATAAAGACGCCATTATGTAAAAGGTGATCGACTGTTCTGTCTTTTCTAATCCATTGACATCCTCAATAAGACAATGACACATTACATAAAAAACATTTAATTACGGCAGTCACCGTTCACAAAGAAAACAATCATGTCTGTTCTGTTCATTTATTTACAATTTAAAAAAAAAAAATTTTGTATTTATTTTATTCATTCGTTTCAGTCATCTTTGCTTGATTGTTCGACTCTATTTTTTACACTTTATTATTATTATTATTATTATTTTGAATTTACTGACACCCGTTAGTCCCGCAACAAAATGTTATGCCTTAGATTTTGGATATCAGATTACTTTTAAATATGAAATTTATTTTTGTTCGTTTGTCGTAATTCTTAAGGGGTGTAAAACTTTACAAGAATTAAGACAAATAAAAAAAAATAAATTTCATTTAAACCAAGTGACGTCACTAACAGAAAACGTGACGTTTGGAAAACTTATTAAGTATTTTTGTCCACTTATTTAAACATCAAAAAACATTTTTTGCTAAATCGTTCCCAAATCTTTGATAAGTTTGATTTTTATTTTAAATTAAATTTCTCATCCGAGTGACACATTATTTTGTTAAACTTTCCAGTTTAAGACTTTTTTATTTCTCTACCTGAACTTCGGGCCAAGATCACAGTGTAGTATTTTGATGCTACACTTCGTCTTTTCTGTCCTCTGTCAGTGAAGGAGAAATCCTTCATGACTGAGACAAATTTCATGTTTGTTTCTTTCCAGATTGACCCTTTTTGGAAAGCTGGATTTTCTTCACATTAACTGACCTTGTGTCTTACTCTCCTCGTGGGGAGGCAAGTAAATAGGAACTTAACTAGAAATTGAGCACCTCCCACAAATATTGAAATATTGATTTTGTATGTTTTTTTATGTAGATATATATAATTGGGTACATTAGTGTCCATTCGATTATAATCTGCTGAAAAAAATTGTAAAAATAAGACGAAGAAAAATATGGTAAATATGAAGAATTACTCCACCCTCGAATATTTCTTTAAAATAACCATTCTTATAAGTTTTCAGAGTTGCTGAAAACGAAAATAACGTTTAAAATTACGGCAAATGAGTAGTTTCCAAGATATGAACAAATGTTAGTTTTAAAAAAGTGAGGGATCACTTTTCTATAATAATTTAACGTAAAATGAGCACCCACTTTGTGGACACAATTTTTTTTTCGGTGGTGATGGGGGGGGGGGCTTTCTTTTCACCCTCGGAAAATCCTTTAAAATTACCACTAACGTTTAAAAATCCAAGAAACAGTTTCCAAGATATGAAGAAATGCACTCACTTTATGGTCACCTTTATTTTTTTTGGAGTGGGGGGGGGGGAGAGGGAACTACCGTTTTTTTTTTATTGTTCTTTTTTTTGGAGGGGGATATTCAATTATAGAACTGGTATATAAGCAGATGCTCATGCAGTTTAATTAACCGTTTTGATATTCAATTATAGAACTGGTATATAAGTCCCCAGACGTACCCTCCACCGTACTGTATACCGATACTCTATGGCTGACTGGGATAGCTTCCGTACATTCATATCTGATTTACCTCTGCACTCCATGTTTAAAAAGGATGTGTCCTCTATAGTATCAGATCCGACCGAATGGTTAATTGTAGGCATAGACCAATTCATACCATCTAAAAAATTCCAACAAAAACTTAACAGCCAGCCATGGTTCTCCCCAGAATGTGCTGCTGCTATCGCGCACAGAAATCACTTTTTCCATAGCTACCAACGTAATAGATGCACTCGGACTAAAGCTGCTTTCAGGTCTGCCAGCAACCACTGCAAAAGAGTAATAAAAAATGCAAGAGAGCTATATGCCAAGTCTGTTAAATCCAAGGTAGCTGATCAGCGGCTTGGTTCCCACCAGTTTTGGCAAATAACAAATAGGATCCTGAACAGAAGTGTGCGTTCTATCCCAACCATTATCAATGGACCAGAGGTCATCTCGTCAGCATCAGACAAGGCCAAACTATTTGCAAAGAACTTTGCAGCTAATTCTACCCTATCTGATGAAGGCCATCAACTCCCCATATTTCCTCCTATAACACGCTAGGTAACATACAAATATCCGTGCATGAGGTCGCCATGCTAATCAAGAACCTTGATTCCAGTAAAGCAACTGTCCCTGACGGCATCCCAATTATAATGTTAAAAAAGCTTCAACCAGAACTATTTGCAAAGAACTTTGCAGCTAATTCTACCCTATCTGATGAAGGCCATCAACTCCCCATATTTCCTCCTATAACACGCTAGGTAACATACAAATATCCGTGCATGAGGTCGCCATGCTAATCAAGAACCTTGATTCCAGTAAAGCAACTGTCCCTGACGGCATCCCAATTATAATGTTAAAAAAGCTTCAACCAGAACTTGCTCCCATACTTACGAAACTGTTTAAGCGCTGCCTTAAGGAGAAGTGCTTTCTGATTCCCTGGAAGACCTCATCAATTTGCCCTGTATTTAAGAATTCAGGTGATAAGTCATCTCCCTCTCAGTACAGACCAATAAGTCTCCTGTGTGTTCTGAGTAAGTTGCTGGAATCCATATTAAATAGAGAAATAGTTAACCACCTCAGCAGAAACAACCTTCTTAGTGACACACAATATGGTTTCCGTTCTGCAAGATCTACCGCAGATGTGCTGACTGTTATATCTCACAGGATTAGTAAATCTCTTGACAAAGGCTTCCTTTCTAGGGCAATTGCTCTTGACATATCAAAGGCCTTCGACAAGGTATGGCATAAGGGTCTACTTCACAAGATTTCCAGCTACTGTATAACTGGAAATGTTTTCTCAATCATTAAATCATTTCTCTCCGATAGGCTCATAAGAGTAGTGGTAGATGGACAAAAATCAGAGGCCTGCAGTATTAATGCTGGAGTCCCTCAGGGGTCAATCCTGGGCCCAACTCTCTTCCTGATCTACATAAATGACCTCCCTAAACACATACTTAAATCATTTGTTGACATCTATGCTGATGACACTACCATCTACGGTAACACATCAAAGGCTGTTAATGACAAAGTTCTCTCTGATTCTCTCTCCTCTGATCTCGAGCGCGTGGTTCAGTGGGGGAAGACGTGACTGGTTACCTTTAATGCATCTAAAACCAAGCTCCTATCCTTACATCATCAACGCTTTGATCCCCATCTGGCATCGATTGGGATGGATGGCTCTCATCTGGGAGAGGCCCCGTGTTTTGACAAGTTTCTGGGTTTGACCTTTATTCCTGATCTGAAATGGAACATGTACATCAAGTCTGTTGCCAAGGTCGCTGGAAAGATGGTGGGATCCTTCTACCGCTCCAGAAGATATCTCACTACTGATGCAATTCTCTATCTATATAAAAGCCAAGTACATCCAAGGATGGAATACTATTGCCATATCTGGGCAGGAGCTGCTAAAAACAGCCTATCCTGCCTTGACAGAGTACAAAATAGACTTTGTGGCTTAGTGGGGGATGCCCTTTTCTCTACCCTGCAACCTCTCTCCCACAGAAGAGACGTTGCGAGCCTATCCTTATTTTATCATTATTTCCATGGCAGGTGCTCGTCTGAACTCCAATCTCTGGTCCCCCCTCGCCAATCTTTCACGAAAAACACCAGTCTAGCTGAATCCACTGTGAAAAATTTCCCGCACTCTTTATCTGTGCCTAAATCAAAACGTGGATTCCATGAACAAAGCTTCTTTCTAAGAAGTGCACGCCTGTGGAACTCTGTTCCGTCTACCTGCTTCCCACCTGACTACAACTTGGATGTGTTCAAGTCCAACGTTAACAAATTCCTAATGAACCGCCCCCTTAAGTAAACAGTTCATCAAATCTCCACACTAACCTAATGTACTTGCAATAACCCTTATCCCTGAGTGGCTTCCGGGCCTTAATAAGTGGTGACCACTGTGTAAAAAAAAAAAAAAAAAAAAAAAAAAAATTATGGCCAAAGCATGAAATAACTAACAAAAAAAATTTAACTAGAGAACGATTGATTTTTAATAATGTCTGTTTCATTTAAAAAAAAATATTTCATGAAAAAACTTTACGGTTTTCATTAATTAAATCAAAACATTTCCAATTAAACAATTATGGATATATGTTCTCTTTCACTTTATTTACTTTTTTTCAGAGTTCGTTCCAAAAGTTTATCTGGTTTAATTTCTTTTCTATTTATTTCTAACTTCGGCCATAGTTTAAAATACTGATCCCCTCTCCCCTTTTTATATTTATTTATTCAAAACATAAAATGAAAAGGACATTAAAAATCAATGGTTCTCCAGTTTAAATTTTTGGTATTTATTTTATGCTTCGGCCATAGTTTTAAATACTGATTTCTCCCTTGGGTTTTATCGACAGGTGCGCGAAATAAAATGGCGTCTCCAGTTTCGGCAAGAACGTGTAAAAGTAACATCATTTTTAAAAATTTTTAATTCGTTCTGGAATACACTAACCCTAACCCTAACACTGGACAAAGCAGGGCAGTAACCCTAGATATATCTGAGGCTTTTGACAAGATATGGCACAATGGTATTCTCAGGAAAATCAGATCATACGATATCACTGGACGAATACTTAACATAATTAAATCTTTCTTAAATAAGAGAAGAATCCAGGTTGTCCTCGACAGTCATACATCTAAACAATATGATATAAATGCGGGTGTATCTTCGGTTGATCCTTCGACCTTTATTATTCCTGATATTCATAAATGACCTCCCTGATAAAATTGTATCTGAGATGGGTATATTTGCTGATGACACCATGCTCTAACTATCCATGGACGGGCATTTAAATACCATGCTTTGAAACTAGACATGGGGGAAACCCTCTTGGTGATGATGGACCCATAGATCTGGTCAGGATCTAGGAGAAGGAAAACTCCGAGTTGTAAACCTGTGCCAATGACTTCATATGTTTTGGCACCAAACGGGGGGGGGGGCGAGGCCTACTCAGTCCTGGACGACAACATCCCTTGAGCTGGTGACTTGATTAAATCACCGGTTTGCAAACCTAAACAGCTTAAGGAGTAGATAGGCTCTGCCTATCGCCTGGCTTCCGTACTCCTTCTTTGCCTATTAGCCAGGAGCAGAGGTGTGAGGTGTGGCTGCAAGGATTCATTAGAGATGCCGAGTGCTTAGCCTTGTTTCCTGACTAGGGCAATGAATGCTGTCCCCCACATTTGCCTCATTCCCTTCCCCTGGGAATCCTGGGGGTGCTTGTTTATCATATATGCTAACCTGATTGGACTGGGCCACTCCTGTCGGACAGGTTTGAAGGTACCGGTTTGACAGTTGCTGGGTGATATTTCTGACTGACAGTACTGGAGCCTTAACTCTTTGGTTTCAGGCTTAGAGCGGCTGTTCTATCATCAGTTGTATAATATTCGGATTTCCATGTTGCGCATGGAAATGGGCCCTGCACTCATCTCTGGTGGGCATTCCTGAGGACACAATACTGTGGATGAGGAGCCGGCTGATCGTCTACACGGGTTGCATGATGGTGGCTATGCACATCTGTGTTGCCTAGCATCTCACCCTAGATCTGAAACTACGAAATAAAATGAAATGACAGCTCAATCCAAAAAAACATTCAAACCAGACACACACTCAAATAATTCACCTCTTCCCTTGAGGTTTGCATTTACAAATATCTGAGGACTTAGAACTAACTTAGGTGATGTAGAATCATTTCTCCTAGCAAACTCCCCGGATATTTTAGCACTAAGTGAAACTAACTTGCACTTCTCCATCCCCTCTAACATCTTTAACATGTCTGGTTATCTTCCACTTTGTCATAAGGACTCTGACAGACATATGCATAGACTTGGAGTCTATATTCGTAACACCCTCGCCATGTCTAGAGAATCTAAACTAGAATCAGGTGACCAGCCCTTCATGTGCTTTAAATTAAATTTACAACATAGCATTAGCTACCTGTATTTTCTTTATTGCTCTCCATCAACCCAGGACTGAACTATAATCAATAATGTCTCTGACAGCATAGATGTAGCACTCTCCCTTAACACTAGCGCCCAAATACATGTATTTAGTTACTTTAACACCCACCAAAATAATTGACTTGGCTTCTCCAACTACACTGACACAGCTGGTAGTGTCATTCATAACTTTTCTTTATCCCATTCATTGGCACAGACAGTAACATTCCCGATTTGTCTCCCAAAATGTCAGGACCAGCAAGCCTCACTTCTGGATCTATTTCTGACAAAAGATTCTGAGGATTGTGTAACAAATACTCATTGCCCATTCAGGAATGCTGATCATGCTGTGATAATGATGGACATCACTCTAAATTCTCGACCCCAAGTTAAAGAGCCATTGCTCAAAACTGACTGGGATGCCATTAGAGATCATCAAAAACTGACTGGGATGCCATTAGAGATTACATCTGAGACGCCCCATGTGGCAACATCTTTTTTCTTCCTGCAGAACAGTGCGCAAATGAGACTACTGAATGGTTCGAAACAACGATTGAAGCACATGTTCTCACACGGAAGTTATATAGTAAACCCCACTCTCCCCAATGGTTTACTTCTACTTGTATAGCTGTCATTGCTCAGAGGAAACATGCATACCGTAGATTTATCCGGCATAAGTCCTGTACAAACAGACAAAAGTTTATAGAAGCTAGAGTTGTAAGAAAGAAGTAGCGACAGCTAAGAGAGAATACACCGAAACCACCAAAAAACACATTGAGGCGCAGAAATTAGGAAGTTGTGATTTTTGGAAAATCTACAATAGTGTAGTAAATAATAGGCAATCAACAATACCCCCACTATCCAACAATCATGAAGTTGCTTGCACAGTAACTGAGGAAGCTAATGTGCTTGCCGGTCAATTTGCCTCAAACTCTACCTTAGACCCAGCAAACTATTCCCTCCTTGATTTTGCTCTGCAGACAGAAACCACACAGGTAATCTGAAAATCACTCCTTCTCAGGTACATGATATCATAATAAACCTAGACACCTGAAAAGCATGTGAACCCGATCTCATACTTTCTGTACTATTAAAAAAATGCTTCGCTGAGGTTGCTCCAGTTCTCTCTAAACGCTTTAACAAATGCCTTAACGAATCTTGCTTTCCTGACAACTTGAAAACTGCTTCTTTGGTAGCAGGTTACAAAAACTCTGGCAAAAGTACTGACCCATTAAATTATTGCCCAATTATCCTCCTTCCTCTTTTCGCCAAAATATTTGAGTCCTTGCTTAATCAAGCTCTAGTCCACCACCTTACAGCTGCTAAGCTTCTGTTTGACCATTAATATGGATTTAGGCAAGCTTGTTCTACTGCAGATATTCTCACTGTAATCTCTGAATGTATATACCAAGCACTGGATAATCCAGGGGAAGGGAGGCCAGTAGCACTAGATATATCTAAGGTTTTTGACAGGGTATGACACGATTGTCTTCTCATAAAAATACAATTCTATGGTATTATTGGACGAATGCTTAACAATTAAATCGTTCTTAAATGAGAGAAGAATCCAGGTTTTCCTTGACGGGTATATGTCCAAACAATATGATATAAATGCGAGTCTACCTCAGGGATCGATCCTTGGTCCTTTATTATTTCTGATATTCATAAATGACTTACCTGATAAAATTGTCTCTGACATGGGTATATTTGCCAATGACACCACTCTCTATAGCAGGCACATGGGGGAAACTAATGAGCACATATCTAAGGTAATGGAAGAAACACTAGAGGATGACCTTCAGTCTGTAGTCGAATGGGGTCTAAAATGGATGGTAACGTTCAACGCTGCCAAGACAAAGCATGTTCCCTTTAATAATTATATGAATCCTTACCAATCACCAATATCTATGGCTAAAAATACATTACCTGAAAGTACTTTGTTCAAACTCCTCGGCTTAACATTTACAGGGAACATGAGTTGGAATAGATACATCGAGATCATTGCCAAGGCTGCTGCAAAGAAGGTGGGCTCTCTCTACCATGCTAGAAAATTACATATGCCTGAAAGTATCCTGTACCTCTACAAAGTCACCATTCTACTATGTAATGACTATTGTTGTCACATTTGTGCTGGTGCATCTGCTACTAGTCTCTCGCTCCTGGACAGAGTTCAAAAGAGAGTCACCAACCTGATAGGTGATGAACGGTCATTTAAGTTTCAACCCAGTCCCATCGACAAAATATTTCATCCCTCTGCTTGTTTTACAAGTATTTTAATGGTGGATGCTCTGAAGAACTACAAGCTCTTATACCCCCATTCGATGAAAATACCTCCGACAAACCCAACAGGAAGTGAGGTCCCACCCCTACACAGTAGAGATCCCTAGATGTAAGAAAGCCTTCTACTCTAATAGTTTCTTCCCCAGAACTGCTAGATTTGGAATTCCCTTCCGGTTTACTGCTTCCCCAATTGTACTGACATGCAGAAGTTCAAATGTAATGTAAACAGACATCTTGCTGCTAAACTCCCTACATAGTATCCCTGCAACTTATGTCCCTGATAGTAGCCCCTTACATCAAAGTGGCACCATACCTTGTTTGGGGTGAAAATGTAATAAAAAAAAAAAAAACTGGTAAAACCAAACAGGATAACCATGTAAAAAAAATAAATTTATTGGTAGAGTCGGAATCTAATAAAAATTTCTGACTGACTCATAGTACTCTTAGAAATCCGACTCCAGCTAAAACCTGTGACTCCTTCCAACTAACTCCGCAACCCTGGTAGTTAGCGTATCAACTAAGAATTCAATCCTTCAGAATGTTGTAGAGTTCAGTGCAACTTTCAAAGTTGCTTCCTCGTCCTTAAAATGTTTCGTCATCAGGATATACAGTAGCAACGATCTGAATGATTTGGTGTTTTTGGAACACTATCTGCTCATTTGAAAACTTTGTCGATGTTGTTGTGTTGTATCTTTTGAATACCACGTTGTTAGTTCAAATATCTTGTTGCATTTGCGGTGGAATAGTGAGGTATTTTAAATTTGACTTTGAATGTGTGTTCTTAAATCCTTATCACTAGTCATCAGGAGTATTAAAAAATTTGGTTTTCCCTCATGAGTTCTCAAAACGTTGTTGCCAGTTGTTGTGGTCCTAGGAAAGGGTCATAATGACACGAACAACAGGTTTAGGTGGAAAGAATATATTGTACAAGAAAGTGGTTACTAAGAAAGGTTATCAGTATTTGTGACTGTTAAGTCAGATAGTTTGTACTCATGAGTTAAGTCATGATATCTCCCCATGAGAGTATTAGCCTCATAGTTTATATAATGGATAGCAGTGTTGTGCGTCAATAGTGTGGTTAATGTGCTACTAGCTTGAACTAACTTGCTTGTGTTCAAGTGCGGAGAGGTGATATATATATATTAAACTTGTTGACTTGGGCGGCCAATGCACTACATCGAGAGATTGACAATAGGTCACGAGGCAGTTCAGTGCATGTTGCGTGCAAGTTGTGTTGCCACCCTACACCACACCTTAATATATAAGGAAGAGACACACATTGAAGTAGTCAGTCAGTCAAAACAGGAGATTCACATAAATTTTGAAAGAGTTTCTTACTGGAGTTAGCAGTGGCGGCTCGTGTCTGAGATTAGTGGGGGTGCTGCTTCAAAAATTTTACATATTTTTTTCATATCGTGTAAAGGAATTCGAATATATAAATACATATTTAATCAAATAATAAACAAACATTCAAATAAATATTCAAATATATAACAAAGACAAATAATCAATCAGAAATGGATAATACGCAAAAACTTTTTTATTAAAAAGATTTTTTTAAATTATGTACACTTTACAGAATAAAAATAATATATATATTTATTCCTTTTAAACTTTTCAGATTAAATAAAAGTTTGCGTTTTTTTTTTTTTTTTTGCAAACAAACGAAAAACATTCTTAAAAATAACTTATTTTTTATAAAAACAAAAAAGAAAAACTTTGAAATTTACTTTCCTCCCTACGAGGGTTAATTTAGGAGTTTACTATTTGAAAATAGCGTTTTATTTAATAACAGTTTTATTTACAAAATTTATTTTTAAAGATGAATTTATAACAAAACGTATTTGTAAATAAAATGCAAAATAAAAAAGTTTACATTTTTATATAGTGAGCAAACAAACAAAAATATTTAAAGATACAAAATTTTATTTACAAATCTTTTAACAACTTGCTTTTTATATAAAAAGAACAAACTTGGCTATTTACTGACCTTCCCATGCCGGTAAAGATCGACATAAAGTGGAGATTTATTATAAGAAAATAGGATGTCATATATAAAAGCATTATAAAACATCGAATTTTAATGTAGCTTTCTTCCTCAAAAAACAAAAAATTAAAATTGTCTCAGTCCAGAAGGATTTCTAATTACTTTTTTTAATGCGTATTATCTGACCCATCTACTAACAAATTCAATGTAAAGTTTAAAAATGCATAATTATAAAAAACTGTGTTTTTTTTTTTACTTACAAACACATTTTAATTAAAAAATCTTGTGTAAAAAATACATTTTTCAAAGTGTAAAACTTCTAACATTGTCCTTGTCGGAGGCAAATAAATGCTAATTTTTTTTTATATCTAAAACGTACACGTTAAAAAGATTTCTAATTAAATTGTATTTTCAATATAAACTGTTTCTTCGCTTTTTTGCTTCTAGGAAAAAATGTAAACATTTTTTTTGTCAAGTTTAGTTGTTTCAAAATAAATAGCATTTAAAACTACTTTAAAGAAATAAACAAAAAGGCAGGTAGATGGAAAAGTAACTTTATTTTTATGGTAAGATTTATTTATTGTATATTTGGTTTTTACCCTTGGCCGCGTGTTAGCTTCACTGCTAAATTCCCGAATACTTTTAATAAATAAAAATAAACAGTTTCTGCATATTATATATTTCCATCTGCTACCGACTTAAATCGCAACGCTAAAAGTGTGCGTATTCAAAAAAAAAAAGCACAATATTTTATGTACAAGAACACGTTATGTGCAGATTTTAATAATAATTTTAAAAAATATAAGTAAACCTCCTTTTTTTTCAATAACAATGTTATCATATCTATACAGGCGCACACTCTAAGCAAACAACGAATTTCACGACACGGAGCTGCGCCAAGCGACAGTTCTTCAAGAGGCTTTCATCGGCTGCCTAAAGCGTCTAATCCGCGCATGCGTACAAGAGAATTTCATTAAGAAAGTGTAACTGTGAATTTCACAGCTCCAAGCAAGTTTTATTTTTGTTATTATATGAATTTGGAGATACCGACATTAAAGTTAATGATTTTATAATGTACAAAATAAAATAATAATAATAATAATAATAATAATAATAATAAACAAACATATTATTTTTAATTTTATCATTAATATTGTGTAGAAATAACTTGGGGGTGCTGCAGTCCCACAGCTCCATGCACGAGCCGCCACTGGGAGTTAGTCTTCTCAGATTCCAAGAAGATGGAAGACATCTCATGGGGGCGATGAAATGGGGGTGGTTGGCAGCTAAACTGATAGCAAAATTCCCACCCATCTAAGGATGACACAGAGAAATAGGGATGTGACTTTGACTGTGGAAATTGAATAATGATCCAGAGAAATCAGATTTGCATCTGTTATGCATGAGAAAGCTTTTGTTCCAGATGTGCTGAACATCAGGACACAAACCACTTGAGGACACAACCAAGAGGCACGAAACTGGATGTAAAAGGCAAGTTCTACTTTGTTTTTTATAAACCCCTCAAAAGGGTTGATGTGCCATAAAAGTGAACATTGACACCCAATATAAATAGACTCTCCTTCCCCACAGGAGTTCATTATGGGTGATTGGATAAGTCCCCAGAACAGAAATAGAAGTTTATGGTATAGAAATATAATAAACTTGTGAACACGAAGAGAATATCATTCAGAATCTAATGGCTGATATTACTAAGGAAACACAGATCTTGAATCTAATTGTAAAGTACTGGAGATATGTTCTACATAGTCCATGGTCAAAAACGGTTGTCACCAGACTATGTGATAAACCCTAGGAGTAAACTATACTTAGACTCCTGCGGAGGTTTGGGGAAGGTTTTGCCCACTCTATGGATTGCAATGATCTCTTCTGCTTACTATAAAGACCAGGAGAATATACATCTTGGGGTTATGTGCACATCGCAGTCGAACTGATGTATACTTACTGGTCCGCAACATTAACACCAGAAATTTATTTATCAAACATGACAAAAAAAACAAAAAACAAAACAAAACAAGAAGCTGTTCTTAATCCTTGATACTTTTTCTTTCTTCTTTCCTTTCCTTTATGCATAAATAAGCTGAAAATTATAATAATAATTTGTTGTTACTTTCCATCCCCAACAGGCCAATATATTTGCAAATAGTAAACAGAATGGTCTTAGATAAATAATATAAAATATATTATGAAAAATAAAAAAATACTTACAAGAAAGTGATTTAATAGAATGATATTTTTCTCCCCAGTGATCAAACCATCCAGTCCAAAATTCCATCACCATCAGTGGATATTTTGGGTTGCTATCTCTGATTGCTTTGAAGATTTTGTGACCTTTGTTAAAATTTGCAAAATTTGCAGTAGGAAGAGCTGAAATTGAAACAGAATTTTGACATACAAATCTCTGGAAAAAGATTAATGTAATTATATATATATATATATATTACATTAATCTTGGACTTGGAATGAGCCATAGATTTCATCTAACAAAACTTGTTGAGAATTGCTTCTGTTCACAACAAAAATATTTTTTCTGATATAAACACTTATGACAAAGCTTCATTCATTGTAGATTTACCACAATAAGAATCAAAATGCAATCGTATTTATTTAATTCATTTCCTCATTCTTTGTTTTTTTCACTCTGACTAAAGGGAAATTCATTCGTAGCTAAAAGTTTGTATAATGACCAAGAAATACTTCCAATTTTTTCATTCAATATATAGCATGTCTATAAGTGTATATATTTATATGGATAGGATTCACTTCTAAAATAATTTTGGAACACAGCAAAGTAGGGTAATGTGAGGTAATAGGTATTAGGCAAATCAATAAACAAATAGTCCCTAAATTTCAGTTTATTTTGAGCATGGGATGATTATTCTTCTAATCTATATATCTATAAAAGTTGAGTGTCTGTGTGTGTGTGTGTGTGTGTGTACATTTCCCTACGCAATAACTGTCAATTTTAACTCTACAGGCTCTAAATTTGATATACAAGGTATTAAGATTTGGGAAAATCTTTGTAATCCGTTTTCAGCCAGAAATTTAGATATTAAGGGGTCGAAGTTCAACGATTTGACCTTTGAGAACTCTACCAAACTCCTCCAACAATTTTCGGTATTGAAATTTTAGATATAGGTTCCTTAGACATGGATCTAACTTAATAAGTTGTTTTGAGCCCAAAACAATAAATGTTAAGGGGTCAAAGTTTAAAAAAAATTTACCTCTGCTGTCTCTACCAAATTATTCAGACGATTTCTGGTCTAAACATTTGAAATTTTACATACAGGGTATTCAGAGATATGGCAAGCTTTTTAATCGGTTTGGGTCGAAAATTTTTAGTTACCAATATATAAATGTATGATATTTTGGAAAGTTATCCTCTCCTTTCGATTGTCTAGCCTTAATTTTAATCCATGTCACTTACGGTTTGGTGGTGGTTGTAACAGCAAAGACGTCAGATTTTTTCCCCGTTCTTTTCCTCCTTCGCGGTACGGGTTTGAGCTTACCTTTCTACTACCACTTTTTTTTTTTTTTTTGCTCAACATACACATTCAAACACCCGGGCAACGCCGGGAGTAAATGCTAGTTTATATATATATATATATATATATATATATATATATATTATATATATATACACACACACACACACACACACACATGCTACACACACACACACACACACACACTCACACACACATTATATATATATATATATATATATATATATATATATATATATATATATATATATATATGACTTGTATGTAATATACTGAGTTCGTGTAATTCAGTAAATTTTCATATACCAACGAGTTTTAAGCCAAAAAGAGTTGACTTAAGGAGTAAGATACAAAATTATCATATTTCATAATTGAGCATTAAATACTGTGAAAGCAAAATCAAGACTTCAAAAAAGATGTTGATGGCAACTAAAAGTGTATTTCGTTTTACGTTACAATTGTTTCCATGTCCAGTCGACAATTTCAAACATTATATCGTTTGAAAATTTTTAAAACCAGCATTTCTTCAGACTTTATGAATAAAAACACTTTTGACAATAGAGCATTTTTGAAGAGAAAGAAAAATGAAAAATTCCCTTAACGGGAAAAGCATGTGAGAAACATTTACCTTTACGTTACGGAAAAGCCCATTTAAATATTAATATATCGCCTAATTTTCGTATCCTTATTTAAGAACAGAGTCATTAGAAGTTTCCATGGAAAACCCTAAGCCATTTAAAATTTTTTTTTATATATCCCATTCGTTGAGTTCCTAAATTAGATCTCGCTGTTTCTTTATTTCCCAATAATTAATTTTTTTATAAAAAGAATTTTTTAATTTTTATTTCTATATTTATAGTATGTCCGTAACAACCTTGCAATAACGTTACGGTTAATTTTAGTTTCGTATTAGCGGCAAGTAATGTTTACAGATTATCGCTATTTTAGTACTTAGATATAAGGTCATTTTAGGTTTAAAGTTTAATTGAATATGAGAATAAATAAAAAGGCTGTATTATATATATAAATCCTTGTACAACATTTCGGGTGAGGTATTCTAATCTATTATTATTTAATGTTTTAAAATTCATTGTCATTCTACTTGAATACATTTTCATATCGTTACTAAAGACAATTATGAAGGGAGATAATACAATTATGTTGTTAATTGCTGCTAGTTAATTCTGTTGGAAACTGGGTCGATTTTATTTCCTTCTAGCGGGGGTACCCGGCGTTGCCCGAGTGTTTGTTTCCGGGACGGGGGGGGGGGAGTTTTAAAAAATGTTATGGTAGGTAAGTAGGAAGGATCAAACCCGGAGTCATGAGTAAAAGTAGGAAAATAAAGTGTGAAAAAAAAAAAAAAAAAAACCATCTGCAACGTTAACAGTTCGGCCACCAAGAAAAGTCCATTCCAGTTGTTTAGGAAAAAAAAAAAAAAAAAAAAAAAAACAACTACGGTAGGTCGGCGCGAACGTGAAAATATAATGTGAATTGTCCAGCATGCTAACCACTACGCCACAGAGCACTGCAGCTTAGTTTAGTGATTTTAAATAACTTAACATGAAAGAACTACGAAGCCAAACCGGTGTTCTCTTCTCAACTGTTCCTTGTGAACGATCCCCAAACGGTGTTAAGTGGTGGCAGGGGGAGGAGGAATTTATTAGAGAGAAAATATTTTACCACTTCCATTGATCTTAACCGATTTTGGCCGTGACTTCTCAGCAGAAAAAGTATAGAAATCTAAGATTATCGAGGAATTTGAGAAATAATAAGCCTATAACACACCTCAGATATTGTTCTGCCGTTTGTGCATATTATATTTGCATGAAATATCTTGATTTTTAATCCTATTAATGCCAAAATCAGACGGGAAAAAATGAGTTCATTTTATTTATATAGAGATAACAGCTAAAGGGAGATAATTCAGACCGTTTGATGTTTTCAGTCTACTGATTACTAGAAGGCGTCTATCATTTAATAATTAATTTAATCAGACAGATCCAGGATGTGTTACGATGGTTTATTTAACAAATTAAGGATATAAATTATGTTTTAATCTTAAAAAATTGTTTTTTACCCATGGGTTTAACCCACATCTGTTATTAATCACTTATGCTGCTCATGTCTTATAATTTGTGTGTTGTGTTCTTGGGTGTCTAAATAAAACAGTATATATCCTCTAATTATTACAATTATTACAGCAAAACCACCCAATAGCTACAAATGTGTTTCACTCCGATGAGAAGATGTCTACTCCTGCATTTATGGGTAAAAACATTTAGAACAAGGAGTAAAGTAAGTGAATAAGTAAATCAGTATGGTTTCTACCAACTTAAGATGTCAGAAGACAAAATCAATTAAATTAATTTTCAGCCCTCAAATTGCTAATTTAATTTTTAATAAAAGATAGTTTATTGTTAAGTTGTTTTATTGATTTGAAGAGGGTATCACTTATTTCACCATCAATACTGCTACAACTGAATACAAAAATACTCATCATTATGGAAAAAATTCCATTCTTAGATGAGCTTTATACTTTATTTATATTTCTTACCCGGTTTAGAATAATAGAAACTATATTCGCATGTTAGATTTGGATCCTTCATTTAGATTATAACATTTCTAGCTATTTAACTCTACATTAAAATTTAATCCTAGCATCCGATGATCCTTATTGTTGTAGAAAGTTATACCTCAGTTACATTTAAGGCGTGATAGCAGAAATCTATTCCTGTGAAGACATCCCTGTATGGCATCTAGTCTTTTATTCAAAATTTCCTCTTTGGAATTCACTATGTGGAAAGCTTCCAATAAACATAGATTGCACCTTTTTGATTTACTGGGGCTGTACTTCCTCCCCCTGTTCACTACTGACCATATTAATTCAAAGTCTTCATTATTTCTGTTAAGTTCCCTGACCCAAT
The DNA here is from genome assembly GCF_053919585.1 of Euprymna scolopes. Classification (NCBI taxonomy): domain Eukaryota; kingdom Metazoa; phylum Mollusca; class Cephalopoda; order Sepiida; family Sepiolidae; genus Euprymna; species Euprymna scolopes. Next base: position 89,367,570 of record NC_136508.1, on the reverse strand, counting down.
CACCTAATGCAGTTGTATTCCTCTTTTTGTTTTTATTTTTAATGCTGATTCCCCCTGCTATCATTAACGCCATCCCTATTAGTTTCTATCTCAGGTTCCTTTTTAAATGATACTACATGGTTTCTATATCTGTGCTTAAACACTGTTCCCATGGCTCCCAGATATATCCTTTTAGTGTTGTCGGTTTTTATCTTGCATTTATACACTATTTCCGAGGTTATACACACACTATATATATATATATATATATATATATATATATATATGTATGTATATATACACACACACACACATATATACCCACTCTCTCTCTCTCTATATATATATATATATATATATATATACATTATATATACATGATGATTGCAACGTTTCAGACACTGAAAGTCCATGAGCCTTAAGATGACTTTTTTAGTCCTGCCAGCGAATTCACATGCTCAAGCAGTGATAACACTGAAGAGGTCATTGGTATACATACATATATATATATATATATATATATATATATATATACACGCATACATATATACACATACATACAAATATACACATACATGTCTATAAACATACACACATGATGATTGCTGCATCTTTCCAGATAATCGCTGTCACATTGAGTTCTCCTAATCTGGTTGTCCATGCCATCTCAGATAACTCCACACTCCTGCCACAGATTCGCACACTTTGAAGCAGATGTGACATACAAATTGAGCAATTTCCACTGAGTTGCCTTCCTCTGGAGGTTGAAGGGTATTCATATGAACAATCACATGTCTTCTCAAACCAGCAGTAGACTTGCAAACTTTGCTGCATATTAAACTGATCATTTGGTTCGGACTAATAGCTGCAAAGTTGACCTGAATAGGAGTTTTGTATAACTTAAAGTCGTTGACGTAGCCAGCTTTTGACAAAAGCACTCGTTCACAAGTGCGCATTTCCAGTTCTGTGTGTCATGGTTAAGACCATCAATTAAACCTTTGCGAAGCTCTCGCTTCAGATTGCGGTAGCCCTGCTATCTTTTCTCTAGAGCATCACAACTTTCACGTACAAGCTTTCGCCACTTCGGCTTTTGCAGAGTAAGTTATTCCCATGTGTCAATGTCGATTTGTAAGATTTTCAGATTATTCTTTTTTGAGTCCCTGAACCTCTTCCTTGGCTTTTGTTGAGGGTGCTTGCCATTTTCCAGCTTCCCATAAAAAATTTGTTTTGGCAGCCTACAATCTTTCCTTCGAACCAGGTGGCCCACCCAACATATGTGAGATCTGATTACAAAGGTCTCAGCACTAGAGCAACATGCTCTCACAAGGAATTCAGTATCGGGTACTTGTGCTTGCCACTTCAAGCATTTTTGGTGAAATTGTTCAAGCCATTTAATGTGCCTTTGATGCAATGTCCATGTCTCCGATGAATACAACAGTGTGGTTAGCACACAGGTTTGTAAATGAAGATCTTAGTCTTGTCTGTGATACCATGATCAGACCACACTCTCTTCTTCAGCCTTCCAAAAGCTACAGATGCCTTCTGAATTCGTCTGCGGATTTCAGTGTCGAGACAGCCATTTCTCGACAGAGAACTACCAAGGTACACAAATGAATCCATTACTCCCAGTTAGTACCACAGACCATGATGTTCAGCTCCACGTATGACTGGCCCGGTGCAGGAGTGAACATCACCTTTGTTTTAGACTGATCCTCAGACCAAAGGCAGTGCAGGAGTCAGCAAAGCTATCCATTATATATTGCATATCAGTCTCAGTGTGTGACAAAAAAAACAGCATCATCTGCATACAGTAACTCCTTGACTAAGATGTGATGCAGCTTGGTTCTGGCATTAAATCTTCTAAGATTAAAAATGCGCCCTGTGGTTTGAAACTTTAACATAACACCCTTATCGCAATCCTGAAATGCATGAGCAAGTTGAACAGCAAAATATATAGAGAAAAGTCTAGGGGGTTGAAATATCACCTTGTTTGGCACCATTGTCAACTGGGATTTCATCAGACAATTTTCCGTTAAACAAAACTCAAGCTTTCATGTCTCTGTGCAGTTCCTTGAATATTCTAACAAAGGTTGGAGGATACCCTACTTTCTCTAAGATCAACCAGAGAGCATCCCTGCTGACGGTGTCAAATGCTTTGATTATATCCACAAACACTTGATATAGCGTTATATATATATATATATATATATATATATATATATATATATATATACAAACTATATATAAACACACATATATACACACTATATATATACACACACACTATATATATATATATATATATATATACACACACACACATATATATATATATATATATATATATATATATATATATATATGTGTTGTTCAATGCATTTCTCCTGAACTTGCTGAACTGAAAAAATCATATCCATAGTTCTTCTGCCAGACCTAAAGCCACTTTGTGACTCTGGAATAGCATTAGGACAAACATCCTCAAGTAACCTGTTTAATAGATGTTGTGCAAGAACTTTCCTAGCAGCTTCCAAAAGCGTGATCTCGCGGTAGGGGTCACAAACATTCTTCTTTCTCTTTCCTTTAAACAGGGTCACCAAAACACCATCAATCTAATCCTGTGGAACAGGTGCACCTTCCTAGATTTCCTCAACAAAAGCAATGATAGCATTAGCAATATTCACATCTCCAATCTTAAGAATTTCCACCGGAACACCATCCAAATCAGGTGCCTTGCCACCGTTGACTTGTACAATAGCCAACTGCACTTCAACCAGATTAGGCAAATGATCCATTCTGAATATGATATCACATTGTGGTAGGCTATCAATTGCATCAGCATCTACTGCTGAGGGATATTTTCTGGATCCTTAATGACAACAGAACCATCCTTAGACATCAGGGGAGATATTGAAGAGGTAGGAGGATCAAATACTTGGCGCAGGAGTCCATAAAATTCCTTAGCTTCTTGGATCTGCTCCCTTATCTTCATCCACCATTGGTTTTTCATTTTTTTTAACTCACGTTGCAATGTGGCTTTGACCTCTTTGTACTGTTGCAAATTAGTTGTATGATCAGAATGATCTTCACAAAGTAATGATTCATAAATTGTGTTTATTCATCAGCAACTAATTAATTTCAAGATTGTTGTCGTCAAACCAGTCCTTGTTCTTATCTCTCTTGAAGCCAAAAACTTCAGCATTAGCAGAATAAACCTGAGTCTTGAAATTCACTCATGTACCATCAAATGCAAGATTATCAAGCTTTTCTGCCATACTCTTTTGAACTTTAGGCAACTTTAATTTGGCGACATCAATACGACTAGGTACCTTAAAGCCACTATGACAAACTTTCTTACAGAATCATAGATTAAACTTTCCTCTCCCAACTTATGATTGATGTTACATTCAGCACTGCGCATGACACCAACAGTATATGCATCTCGAAGGTCGCATTTTTGAGTTATGATGAAATCAATTAGGCGACCATACTTTGAACGTGGATGTATCTAAGTAGCTTTATGCCTCAGTTTACAGAAAAAAAAGTGTTACAGATAGCAAAATTAAATTCTGAACACAGCTTTAGTAGCTTAAGGCCATTAGCATTCATGGTACCGATACCATAGCGGCCAAGTGGACTCCAGGTTTCATAGTCTTTCCCAACACGGGCATTGAAATCACCAAGAATAACAAGTTTTTCATTAATTTGTGTAGATGCAACAACAGAGCGCAGAGACTCGTAGAAACACAAGATGTCATCTTCATTCGCTTGAAGGGTTGGTGCATAGACAGAAAGAATAGAGAGGAATCTTGTGTGAGAGAGGAACACAAAGTTTCATGATGCCGTCACAGATACAACTAAGGATGTTTTAATCGCAAAACCGACTCCAACATTTCTACGGATACCCTCCAGTTTACCAATCAAAAAGAGAGTGCAGCCTGATGATACCTTTGTCATTTGATCTTCTCTGATAGAGCAACAATAGCTATATCAAATCTCCGTAGCTCTGCAGTGACAAGCGCTGTCCTGCACTCTGGACAGTTGGATGACCCAAGAAGAGTGCATACATTCCAACACCATAAATTGATTTTTACTCCTTTTTGGAGATACATTTTTGTTTTCTTCCTGCTTACATGAACCACCGTTAGCTGCAGGAGACTAACCAGTGATAGTATGACAGATAATTTTTAGTGCACCTTTTCTAGCACTTTCTCAAGATATTGGGTGAGCAATGCTCTCCCTGAATAGGGCTGCTCAGTCACAGGAACCCCCCACTGGAGTTGGCCTCTGTCATGTGAAGACACAACAATGATAAGATAGGGTTCCTGTCACCTCTGTGCAGATTTGTGACTGTGTCCCTCCAGCTGCAATAGAAATGAATGACAGATAAAGTTAAGATATAAAAAGATAAAAAATAAAAGATAAATCTCACGTAACATCTGTACATCATTGTATTAAAGTGACAAGCTCTTGTATACACGAGTGCCACTCTCTAAGTCTCAGCAACAATAATCCAGTGACAAGCCATTGCAAGATGACTGGTAATTGCTTGGACTGTAGATTTCTCGTAAGAGTTGTCCTCTCCTAGAAGGATTGCCTCCACCACAGTTTGCAGGAGCTCCTTCTACCCCATTAATTTCATTTACCCATGACTGGAACTTAGGTAGCTGGGCACCAGAGCATGGTCCACACACCGGTGGGTCATGAATGCCACAGTAAACAGAGCCTAAGTTCTTCTGGAGGTTTCTGTCAGGGTTACCTCACCCTTAACCTTTGGTTCAAAAACCTTATCCCACAAGGCAATGGAGATTCAGTTTTCTGGTGCTGAACACTCGCCATTTACCAGAAACCTGTTAATGTAGCAGAACTCATGATGTGCACGTGGGATGATTAGATTGGGAGAAGGTATGTAAAATAATGATTCTAGACATATCTTGATTTAAATGTTCGTAAGGGTACATAGAAATAATGTGAGCTGATTCTTTTATTTTTACTCGTCCTGGGATGATTATTCTTCTAATAGATACATGAAGTTAGATTTGTGTATATATTTATATATTTGTATATATAACTACTTAATTTACTCACATAAAATTAATATACAAAAGTATAGATTTATGCGTAAACTTTAAAAGTGCTCAATATGTAGGTAGCGCTAGTTTTCATATTTTCGATATTATGACCACAAAAGTACATTCAACAATAAAAAACACCGTATGAAAACAACACTAGCGAATAAATAATGGGAACTCAAAAAAAAGCGGATATTTGCCGGTAGTCAAATGGAAAATAATAAGACAAGCTACCACATGTAAGACCTAGACGACCCATGTAGATTATGCCTTCATGAAAAATTTGCTATCCTGTACTTTAAAGAACCCCAACATCTATTAAAGTGTAGAAGAGAAATAGCAAACAACTGTGTTCACAAGATAAAATTTACTCTAGGATAGCGATACAAAATAGTTTTAAAACTAACAAAAACAATAGAAAATAAACAAATAAATAAATTAGATAAACATGAATATACATAAATGATCACACATATATGTATGTGCATATATGTATGTACACATATATATATTTATATATAAACTAACATTACAAAAAAAAAAACCAAAAAAAAAACCTAGATTTAAAACAGATCAAGAAACTAGATATCCAGGCTAAATAGAGCACACACAAAGGAACAAGTCAACCAGAGGTCAAATAGGCCTTTGTCCGATAAGTGCATGCCCATTGGCTGATAGGAAGGGCGCGGTGAGTACTAGAAAGCTGATTGGCTAACTAAAATCTCAATAGGAGATGCGCATATAAAAACGAAAAACAACCACAACATTCGTGCATAAGCCTGAAGAGTCCTAGAGTGGATGAAACGCAGAATATTCAGTGTAGCTTAATCGCCATATACATTTTATAACTTACTATTTGTATATATATATATATATATATATATATATACCTATTAACCTATCATCATGAATTTTGGATTACAGCTGCTATGCATAAAAGTGTATAATGTCGGTTATATTTAATTTAATTTTATGCAAATGCACAGGGGGTAAAATGGGGTCGAAGCCCCTAATGGAAATTAAACCATCTATGTTTTTGAAATTTTAAGAATAGACATAAAGAATAAATAACAATTAATAAATATTACTCAAATTTTAGTTTCTTAAGATTATTTAAAAATATTTTAGGTACCTTCCCTCGAAAAATGCAAATATTTTAGATTTGCATTACATTTGATCCATAGTCATTAGATCAAGCAATATTAAGCAATTGAGTTCAATATCTTCTGAAATTGTAGGGATTTCTAGAATAAGAATCATGTAATCTTTGTAAAGGAAACATAAAAGTGGTGCAAAACTTATATTTGGAGAATTAATTTTACCCCTCCTAATCTCTACTATTAAAGAAATGTGCGTTTGTGTGTATGTCTGTGAGTTCCTTCCTCATGTAGAGAATAGGAACGACCATTAATACGGGACACACAAAAGAGTGACACCGTCGTCTGATTAGTAGTATATATAGAGCACGCACGCACGCACCAGGGAAAGAACGACGACTACGACGATAGTCGACTCGGAAACCTTACATGGCGCTACGAACAGGATTTATTTTTTCAACATAATTTCTTTTGCACGATTTTTGGAGTATAATGGCGTCAGGACAACACGAGGACGGCCAATACATGCAGTTGATTCAACAAATAATAAATCTGCAAAGAGAAAACAATGAGCTTCGCGGAGGGAGTGCCTCGAGTCGGTCTAACACCAAGAAACCAGACCGGCCACGTATCGAACATGGATTCACCGACGCGGACTGGGCGCTTTTCATCGACTCGTGGGCCCGATACAAACAAATGTGCGGCCTTACCGACCCCGTGGAAATCCGCAATGAACTAAGGACAGCCTGCTCAAATGAGATAAATAGACTTTTATTTGACTTAGTTGGGCCTGAAACCCTCAATTCTGTCACAGAGGAACAACTCTTAAGGCATATACAGTTCATTGCGGTGAAAGGTCTACACCCGGAGGTGCATAGACATAAATTTCATAACATCAGACGGGGGAGGGACCCGCACAGTTCTTGGCAAAGCTTCGGTCCCAGGCACGGTTTTGCAATTTCACGCTTCTGTGCCCCAACGAGAACTGCCGGCAAGCCGTAAACTATTCGGAGGACATGGTAGCTGGCCAACTCGTAGCTGGTCTGGCAAATGCGGAGTACCAGTGTAAATTGCTGGCCGAAGCAAATATTCTAACCACTGTGGAGCAGAAGCTTCACAGGCTGGTTAGTTTAGAAACTACAGAGACGTCTGCTCCTCAGTTGCAACGAGGCTCAGAGGGACACTCGACTTTTGGCCTACTAACAACCGAGAAAAAACCATCTCGGAAGGAGCAGCCGCTCAAAACCCCTCAGAATAGTCCTTGTGAAGGGTGTGGGAGGACCTCACACCCCAGTGGGTTAAAAGGGCGGAAGAACTGCCCGGCGAGGGGGCTAAAATGTTTTAATTGTGGCGTCACAGGCCACTTACAAAGAGTGTGCCGGAAACAGGAGAGGTCGACGGCGGAGTCAACAAACGATGCCACACGTCAATCGAATATTTTCGGCAGCAGAATGGAGGGGGCACCGGCATGTTACAATCAAAAAGGTAGAATAGCAGCAGTGCCACACCTTGCATGGAGCAGTGGTGGGTTCAGGAGAAGTCCCCCTGAGCCACCACCCTCATTAATGGTCGATGTGTCCCTGATACCAGAGTCCCAGGCTAAATTCGGGTGCGCTTTGGATAAGGGAGTAAGCCGTCGAAAACACCGCATCCAGGCCATTGCAGATACCGGTGCCCAGACGTGTTTGAGTGGCCCAGAAATATTGAAAATATTAGGGTGCACCAGCAGGATCCTGATACCTACCACCCACAGGATACGGGGAATCACAGACGAACCCCTAGATATCAAGGGGGTGGTCCTGACTCAGATTAAGCTCGGTCAGAATGAAACGCGACAAGTGGTCTACGTTTCAGAAAACACGTCAGGATTCTACTTGTCAGAATCGGCCCTCAAAGACCTAGGAGTAATCAATTGCGACTTCCCGCATCGAGTATCAAAGGCCGATTTATCGGCTTCAGAAAGTGGGACAGCACCGTGTTGATGTCCGAAAAGAGAATCCGTCCCGGACAAGCCAGCGAGGATCCCGTTTACCCCCACTGGAGATAATAGGGAACGGTTAGAGAAGTGGTTACGTGAACACTTTAAGTCCAGCGCATTCAACACCTGCCCCCATCAACCGTTACAAGTCATGTTAGGGAGGCCGCTGGATATAACTTTTATCCCGGGGGCGAAACCATCGGCCATACACACACCCATTCCAGTCCCTCATCACTGGAAGAAAAGGGTAAAGGATGATTTGGATCGAGATGTTGCGTTGGGTATTATCGAACCGGTACCAGCAGGCACACCTACGATCTGGTGTTCGAGGATGGTAGTCGCTCCAAAGAAAGACGGGTCACCAAGAAGGACAGTAGACCTACAAAAATTGAATGCAGCAACGATGAGAGAGACTCATCACACACCGTCCCCTTTTAATCAGGTGTCCGTGGTGCCTGCCCAAACCAAAAAAACTGTCTTGGACGCATGGAATGGGTACCATAGTCTGCCACTCTCCCCAAAAGCCCGGGACGCGACCACGTTCATAACGGAATGGGGTTGTTATCGGTATCTCAGGGCTCCCCAGGATTTTCACACATCCGGGGACGGGTACACGCGCCGGTTCGATGACATCACAGTTGACATGCCTCGAAAGACCCGGTGTATAGACGACACACTCCTATGGGACAGGTCCTTAGAATTGGCTTTCTGGCATACTCTGGACTATATTACCCATTGTGGTAAAAGTGGGATAGTCTTTAACCCTGACAAATTTCAATTTGCTGACGATGAAGTTGAATTTGCCGGCTTTGTGATAACCTCGGACGGCGTGAAGCCAACTAAAAAAATGACGGAGGCTATTCTCAATTTCCCGACCCCAACGAGCATTACTGGTATCAGGTCCTGGTTTGGTTAACCAGGTGTCGTATACATTTGCACAGGCCGATATAATGGCCCTTTTTCGAGAGTTGCTGCGGACAAAGAACCGTAAATTTTACTGGGATGACACATTGAATAGACTTTTCGAAGAGTCGAAGAGGAATATCGTTCAGAAAATCGAAGAAGGGGTGAAAACCTTCGATATGAACAGAGCGACCTGCCTTTCAACCGACTTCAGTAAGGTTGGCATTGGGTATTTTCTGTTCCAGAAGCATTGCCAATGCCCAACGGAATTAGGTCCCAACTGTGGTAAGGACCATTGGAAGATGATTTTGGCCGGGTCTCGCTTCACGAAAGATGCAGAATCTCGTTATTCCCCTATAGAGGGGGAGGCTCTAGCGCTGATTTATGGCTTGGAATCTTGTAGGATGTTCATCCTGGGATCCCCAGACCTATTGGTCACCGTGGACCACCAGCCCCTAGTGAAAATTTTCTCGGATCAGATCCTGGAGAATATAAAAAATCCCCGCCTGTTCTTATTCAAGGAGCGATCGTTGATGTACAGGTTCCAGATTAGGCATGTTCCTGGGAAACTCAACGCAGCACCGGACTGCACATCCCGATACCCCGCGCCGTCAAGACACAGCAGACTAAAGGGCACTGACACTTCCCAGCAAATCGAGGGGAGTATACAAGCATCCATCATAGCTGCATACGCACATGACCCCAAGTTCCGAGCGATCACCTGGGATAGGATAGTCGCAGCTGCAGCCACTGACGAGGAGTGCCGAACGTTGGCGTCATACATTCAAGACGGGTTCCCAAGGTCATGCTACGAACTACCACCAGAAATCCGGCAATTCTGGCCGATGGCAGACCAACTATATTGTCTGGAAGGGGTACCCATAAAAGGGGACAAAATTTTGATACCAAAACGGCTTAGAGCCGAGGTGTTAGAGGCATTACACTCCGCCCATCAAGGGGCGAATGGTATGTTGGCTAACGCCAGACAACGGTTATTTTGGCCTGGTTTAGATGCCAGCATCCGACAAACAAGGGCGCAATGTCGGAGTTGCAATTCGATCGCCCCATCCCAGCCTAGGGAACCACTAATGCCACCCATAAACCCGGAATTCCCATTTCAAAAGACAGTCACTGACTTGCTAGATATGCACGGGAAAAGTTACATGGTATACGCGGACCGATATACCGGTTGGATTGAGGTCGCACCACTACCATCAGGAAGGGCTGCAGCGGTGTGTAACACCCTGAGGGTTTGGTTTTGCACGTATGGTGCGCCGGAGGAAATATCATCCGATGGAGGGCCACCATTCGATTCACTAGAATACAAATCGTTCCTAGAAGACTGGGGCGTAAAAAGGCGCATATCATCTGCACATTACCCCCAGAGTAATGGCCGAGCTGAACTGGCCGTAAAAACGGCCAAAAGAATGCTGATGGACTGCGTTGATGGCTACGGACACCTACATCATGATCGGGCAGCACGGGCGATGATGACTCATAGGAATACGCCCAGTCAGGACCTTGGATTGTCGCCGGCGGAAATGCTATATGGTCGAACAGTAAGGGGCCATCTCCCCGCACTTCGCAAAAAATACTGCATCCACAAGCGTTGGACGGAGACTGGAGATTTGAGAGAGAGGGCGATGACGAAAAGGCACGTACTTAACAAAAAACAGTACGACATACACAGCCGCCCCCTCCAACAGCTCCGAGTCGGCGAGTCTGTGCAGGTGCAAAATCAGGAGGGACCAAATCCACGACGATGGGCGAAAACTGGGAGAGTCGTCGAGACAATGGGTAACAGGCAGTACAGGATACGGTTGGATGGTAGCGGCAGGATCACATTACGCAATCGCCGTTTCCTCAGGAAAATCAAACCGGTCATGGATACGCCGGAGTATCCACCCACTCAACAACCCCATCAACCACCTCCCCAAACACCAAGAAGGGAGGACAGCAAACCACCGTGCAACATGCATGAGATGATGGAGGTGGAAGAAGCTGATTGTGACACATCAGAAACAGATATGGAGGTGGACCAAGATCCGATCAACCACAAGCCAATGCAGGCGAGTCCGGTCCCACGACGCAGCATGAGGGTAACACGAGCACCAAGGCCACTTTCCCCTCAAATGCAAGGACCAACTCACTACTACACAGAATTCTCCAGTCACAAGACCACAAAACGACGGTAGTGTGGTCACATGGTGGGGGGAGGGCATGTAGAGAATAGGAACGACCATTAAGACGGGACACACAAAAGAATGACACCGTCGTCTGATTAGTAGTATATATAGAGCACGCACGCACGCACACACCAAGGAAAGAACGACGATTACGACGATAGTCCACTCGGAAACCTTACACCTCATAGATAAAAAAAAGGCAGAGCTCTCTCTCTCTCTCATATATATATATATATATATATATATATATATATATATACACACACACACTATATATATATATATATATATATACACACACGCTATATCTATATATCTATAAAAGAGAACGTGTCTGTCTGTCTGTCTGTCTGTGTGTGTGTGTACATTTTCCTACGCAATAACTGTCAATTTTTAGTCTAAAGACTCAAAATTTGATATACAGGGTATTGCGATTGACGAAAATCTTTGTAATCCGTTTTCAGCCAGAAATTTGGATATTAAGGAGTCAAAATTCAACGATTTAACCTTCAAGAACTCTACCAAAATCCTCCGCCAATTTTGGGTATAAACAATTGAAATTTTAGATATAGGTTCATTGGACATGGATCTAATTTAATAACTAACTTTGAGCCCAACACAGTTAATCTTAAAGAGTCATAATAAGGGTCAAAGTTAAACAAAAATTGACCCCTGCGGTCTCTACCAAATTACTCAGACAATTTCTGGTCTAAACATTTGAAATTTTACATAAAGGGTATTCAGAGATAGAGTAAGCTTTTTAATCGGTTTAGGTCGAAAATTTGAGCTACCAATATATAAATGTCTGTATGTATGTTTGCATGTGTGGCTAAAACTTTCGACACAGGGAGAGATTTTCACAAGATCAGTATAGTTTTGAAGCTCAGCCATTCAGACGACAAATACTGAAAAATTGGCTAAAAACATTAATTTTTTTACCCTCAACTGGGCACTTTTCTACAGGGAGGGTTGGCTTTTTTCACCGATATTTTTGAAGGTCATCCCCTCTTTTCGATTGTCTAGCATTAATTTTAACCTACGTCACTTCCAGTTTGATGGTGGTCGCAACAGCAGAGACGTCACTTTTTTCCCGTTCATTTTCCCCTTCACAGGACGGGTTCGAGCCTACCTTCCTACTACCACTTTTTAAAAATTGTTTTTGCTCTACACACACCTCCAAACACCCTGGCAATGCGGGGCACCCATGCTAGTATAAATATATATATATACATATAGACACACACTATATATTTTGTTTTTACACAGGCATCACCACATTATCAAGGCCAAAAGGCCACACGAGGATAAGGGTTAAAGAGTGTACAGTAGAAATTGGACAATATAGTAACCGTTAGTAATGGAGATTCAGTAAATTTGTTAACTTATATGGAACGGCCCATCAAAAACTTGTTTATGTTAGACTTGTAGTCAGCCAGAAAGCAGAAAAACGAAGACAATTCCATAAGCGTGCAGTTCTAATAAAGAAGCTTTGCTCATGGAATCTACGTTTAGGTTTAGGTACAGATAAAGAGTGGGGGAAACTAGTGATAGTGTTTTCTGCTAGAGGGGTGTTTCTTGTGAAAGTTTGGCGAGGGGGGACATAGAATGGACCTCAGCCGAGCACCTGCCATGAAAATAACGATAAAGCAGAGACAAACTCGCAACATCTCTTCTGTGAGAAAGAGGTTGCAGGGAAGAGAAAAGGACATCCCCCACAGGGATACAAAATCTATTTTAAACTCTATTAAGACAGGATAAGTCCTTTCTAGCAGCTCCTACCCAGATGTGGCAACAGTACTCCATCCTAAGACGTAACTGGCTCTTATATAGATAGAGAATTGCATCAGCAGTGAGATATCTACTGGATCGATAGAAGGATCCCACCATTTTTCCAGCGGCCTTGGCAACGGGTTTAATGTATGTGTTCCATTTAAGATCAGGAATGAATGTCAAGCCCAGAAGCTTGTCAAAACACGAGGCCTCCCCAAGACGAGAGCCATTCATTTCAATTGATGCTAGATGAGGGTCAGAGCGTTGATGATGTAAAGATAAAAGCTTGGTTTTAGATGCATTAAAAGAAACCAGCCACCTCTTTTCCCATTGTACCACTTGCTCAAGATCAAAGGAGAGAGAATAGGAGAGAACTTGGTCGTTTACGGTCTTAGATGTGCTACCATAGATAGTAGTGTCA
>NC_136508.1:89274167-89344167 GCF_053919585.1 Euprymna scolopes | reverse complement strand
GACAATTATTCCATTTTTCTTGCCATTTCTTCATAATGAATCTATGTATTAGTTGTTTGTAGTCAGAGTGTGGAATTTTTAAATCGCTTAAATCAAGATTTAGTGCATTTTTTGCAGCTCTGTCGGCTTTTTCATTGCCTTGGATTCCAAAATGACTGGGTATCCAGCAAAATTTGATATTTTTATTTTGTGAAAGAGTATGTACTTTTTGTAATAGATTAATGAGTAGCGGGTTATTTAAACTTTGATTCTTTAGAGATTCGAGTACTGATAGGGAGTCTGAAAAAGTTATAAATTTGTTGTAGGTGAGATCAGTAATTAGATCTAGTGCCAGGTCTATAGCTGTGGCTTCAGCACTAAAAATTGAAGCATAGTCTGGTAGTCACTTCTGCAAGGTAGTGCTATTGGATATTATTCCGCATCCAGTTCTGTTGCCGTCCTTAGAACCATATGTATAGATATGCTGATGATTTGGGTATTTTTCCTGAATGTTTTTCTTGATAGTTCAGTGGATGAGTTTGATTTTTTAGGAGCTTGTTTAGTTCAAAGATAATTTCAGGTTGTTTTAGTAGCCAGGGTGGGAGGTTGTTTTAGTAGCCAGGGTGGGAGGTTTAGTTGGTTGACCTCATGGATGTTCCTGATCGTGATACCTGCATCTTCCACTAATGGTTTCATACGAAGACCAAAAGGTTTTATAGCTTGGTCAAATAGGTTTTGGTAGTTGGGATTGAAGGCTGGATTTGATGGTTGTGATTTTTTCCAATCACAGAGATTGTAAGCATTTGCAATACAATCGTAAGCAGGATTGTCTGGGCAAGAGAGAATTATGGTTAAATACTGTAAAGCTAATTTGTTGCGCCGAATTGATAATGGCGGTTCGTTGGCTTCTGTATAGAGACTATCGGTGGGAGAAGTTCGGAAGGCTCCCAGTACAAGCCTGAGGCCCTGATGTTGAACAGTGTCTAGTATTTTTATATATGACTAGCGGGGGGTACCCGGCGATGCCCGGGTGTTTTGAGGTGTGTGTGCTTTCAGGTAAATCAAACTAAACTAAAATAATAAAAAAAAAGTTTTGGTAGGTGAGTATAAGGATCGAACCCGAACCCTTGAGGCAAAGTTGGAACTTAAAGTGTGAAAAAAAAAGTGCGACATTAATCATTGGGCCACCGCGACATACAATGGAGACACGTTTGAATTTATTTATTTAACTATTAAAAACAGGTGTCCGCAATAAAAGTTAACTCTGCTGCTTCGATTTGACTTAAGAAGGTCAAATAGAAGTCACGCAGTTAACTTTTGCTGCAAGGCAGCGTACTGTTTTTTTCCCCAACAGATGTTGGGGAGGGGGAAAACAGCTCCCAATTGTCCACATTGAATAGCAATTGTCTGATATACAACATTGATCAAAGCCGATTGCTTCTGGACGTTTCCAGGCGCGATGCCAAGAGCACAACCCGGTTTGAATTAGTTTCGCTTTTTATACGAAAAAGCCCAATCAATGTACGAGAAGCCAAACTAGCAATAATTTTGTAAAAGTCGACGTCAATAAATCTAGACACTAAATGCGTTCTCAAATCCTAGATATTATTATCTACGACCTATATAAATACTTCTAAGTGATCGTAACCCCCCTGGGAGCGTGTGCGGAAAAGCCTTTGCAAGACATACACGAAATATTCACACATTTTGCCTTTTATATATATAGATTTTCTGGTGGTGCCAGAAATGAAGCTGCCATAATCTAGTTTTGAGTGTACTAGAGATCTATATAGTTTCAGTAGGGTTTGTCTGTCCGCTCCCCAGTCTGTGTGGGCAATGACTCGCATTAGCTGGAGAGTTTTGTTGCATTTATTCTTCAAGTGTTTAATATGAGGGATGAATGTGAGTCTTTTGTCTAATATTAACCCTAAGAATTTATGTTCGTCGACAACAGGAATCTGGGTATCATCTAGTTTTAAGAGAGGATCTGGGTGCAGTTTTCTAAGCTGACATTTAGTCTTATTAGTGGAAAACTTAAGTCCGTTTTCGGTTGTCCATTTTTATAATTTGTCGATGTATAGTTGGAGTTGACGCTCAATTATATGGATATGCCTTGAGCTATATGCAATTAAAAAATCATTTACATATAGTGAGCAATCCATACCTTGGTTTATGCATTTAACGATATTGTTAATCTTTAGATTAAACAATGTTACAGATAAAATACTTCCCTCTGGTACTTCCTTAATATCAGAGAGGCATGTTCTATACGGATATTAAATGATATATTGTTGATAAAGTTGTTGATGAAGATGGGTAGTCTTCCTTTCAGTCCGGCTTCTTTGAGATCTTTCATGATACCATACTGCCATGTGGTATCATAAGCCTTTTCCAGTTCAAAGAATATAGCAGTCATATGCTCTTTTTTGTATAAATGCATTTCTGATAAAGGTTTCCAGTCGTATTAAGTGGTCTGTAGTGCTCCGTTGTTTTCGGAAACCACATTGAAGGTTGGTTAATATTTTATTTGTTTCAAGAAACCACATTAGTCTGGTGTTTATCATTCTCTCTATCGTTTTGCACACACAGCTTGGTAGAGCTATGGGGCGATAATTAGAGGGGTCAGATGCATCCTTCCCTGGTTTTGGTATGGGAATGACTGTGACTTGTTTCCATATAGCTGGAAGGTTGCTATTGATCCAGATGTCATTAAGAATGGAAAGTAAGTACTTTAATGGTTGATCTGGTAGTTGGTTCAGGAATTCATATGTTATCTCATCTGGTCCTTCAGCCGTGTTACTGGCTTTTTTTTAATGAATCCTTTAGTTCTTGAATGGTAAAAAGTTTATTATAAACTTCTTCATTATTACTTTTAAAGTGTAGGTTGTTTTTTTATGATTCATATTTAATAGTCTGGAATTTTTTATTGTAATTTTTGGATGATGAATTATTTGCAATAGTGTCTGCAAGCATGTTGGTTACGTGCTTTTCTTCAGTTATTTTTTTATTGTTTACACAGAGGTGGTTGAGAGGGGAACTGGTGTTTTTTCCTGATATTTTCCGTATCATTTTCCATATGGTTTTGTCTTTGGTGTTATTGTTGATTTTTGAGAAAGTTTTTCCATGATTCACATTTGGCTTCTTTTATTGTTCATCGTGCTTTAGCTCTGCATATTTTGAAGTTGTTTAAATTCTGAGTAGTTGGTCAGTTGTTGAATTTTCTAAATGCGGCACGTCGTAGCCTGATAGCCTTTTTGCAATCATCATTAAACCAGGGCCGATTATACTTGGTTGATACCTTTGTTTTCGACATGCATTCCTCAGCTATTGAGATGATGGTATCTGTAAAGTGAGTGATTGGGTCTTTCACATGTTTTCCAGGTAAAAGTTTATGTTTGCATAATGAATGGACGATGTGGCCGCAGTAATACCACTGTTTCTAGAAGGGGACCCGCTAGACCTCTATTTGGAGCTCAGCGAGTGAGATCAGGGTGATGCGGACGCTATCAAGGGTTGACTGATCGAAGCTTTTGCAAAAGGGCCTTTCGAGGCCTTTAATAAGTTAAAGGAGAGGAGGTGGACTGGTGAATCTGTTGATGTCCACGCGAACGAGATAAGGAGATTGGTTGAGTTGTCGGGCATCAGGAGACACTCCACGAGTCACGTAGTCAAAATGACTTTCGTTACCGGGTTCCCAGAAGAGATATCGAAACGTTTGCAGCAGTAATAGTCCCGGGAGTGGAGACACTGGATGTGAGTGAGCTGCTCAAAACTGCAAAGATCTTGGTGAGGACCCAGCCCACGGAGTCTGGAGGGACAACAGCAACGGTACAGCAGGATGTGGGCAGGAGTCTGCCGAACCCGAGGGTGGCATGCTTTGAAGATGGGAGACCACACATGAGAAGAGACTGCAGGAAGTTCTTGCAATGGACAGTGTGTTATAAATGCAATCGGAGAGGCCATTTAGCAGTGAAATGTACGAGTTTGGGAACTGGCAAGGGGAAGCCGAAGCACCAGAGGCCGCCCTGATTCGGGAATATTGGCGCACTTGCAGCAGATGCCCAAGCAGAAGATCGTCATGGAAGGACGGGGAGTTATGGCCCTGATCGACACTAGCTGTACCACTACCATGGTGAACACGACCCTGGTCAGAAGATGGAAAGGGAAGGGTGAAGTACTGGCATTCGATGGGTCGCGAGTGAAGTGTCGAGGGAGGAAGACCGTCACTATTGATATTGCTGAACACCGGATGAGGGTCCATGCAATTGTCACCGATCATCTGGTGCCTGGCGTTCAAGTCATCATTGGAACGGATGTGATATGTCAACTTGGAGGCGTTACCATCACATGCAACAACGTGAGGTTCGGACTAGCTGAGTGCGCAGTGACAGAGCAAGCTCCCGGAGGGACCAACAAGGCCGGGGAGGAAAGAAAAATGTTGATCAAAGATCAGAACTTCCAAGCCGAATTCGACGGAGAGCAGTGGACTGTAGAGTGGGCATGGAAACATCAAGCACCATCGCTGACAAACAGGGTGGCGTGCTACACTAATTAGCTCAGAGGAGGGGCAAGAAAAGAGTTTGAACAAGAAGGGACCGATGGATTGGGGAGGGTATACTGCTGCCTTGGACGGATGACGTTGATGGCCGTTCTACAACCAACTAAAGGGAAAGTAAGAGCGATCCTGGATTTCCGACAACTGAACCAACATGTTAAGTGCCATACTGGAGGCGACACCGCAGATGTGTGTAGTGAGACCATTAGAGAATGGAGGCAGATGAATGGCGTGTCTACGTTGGTAGATCTAAAATCTGCCTATTTGCAACTCCACATCACCAAGAAGCTCTGGAAATACCAGTTAGTCAGGTACAAAGGCAAAAACCTACTGCCTTACATGAGTGGGGTGCGGGTTGAATTCGGCACCCAAGATCATGTCAACTATCCTCAGGAAGATTCTGGAAACCATGAAAATAAGAGATGGGGCAGTGAGTTCATACATAGACGACATTCTGGTGAATGAGACTCTGGTAACTGCCAAGGAGGTGGTGACTTATTTGAAGAGGTTTGGGTTGGTCACCAAAGCGCCGGAAAAATTAGATGGAGAGGCTGCTTTGGGGATAAGGCTGAAACAAGGTGTGTCGGGCAGCCTAGAGTTTCGAAGGGGGAATGAGATCCTGCAACTGAAGCAAGAGCTCAACAGATGGGAACTTTTTTCCATATGCGGGAAGTTGATCGGACATTACCCCATTACTGGCTGGCTTAGACCAGCATGCAGCTACATAAAGAGGCATGCTGAAGGAAGAGGATGGGATGATAAAGTGGGAGGAAGAATGGTCGCCATGATGGAAGAGCTCCTGAAAGAAGCAGAACGGCAAGACCCAGTCCGGAGAACCTGGAACATACCGCGAACATTGGAGAGTAGGTGCAATGGGAGTGGAGATTCTACTTTGTCGGATTTATTCCCTTTTGTGTGACCCCCCCCTCTTTGGGAAGCGCAGTTTCATCTATAGGGTCATTTGGGGGTAGATATATGGAGCAGATTGTGACTGTTCTATGTAGGTGTCGTTGTGGTGGCAATTCCTGTAAATTAGTTTGTAGATTTATTTGGCTTTGTGCTGTGTTTTTGCTGATGAGAATGGATGTTCCTCCAGAGGCTCTATTTGGATAGTTTAGTTTTATGTTTTTGATTTCCTTTTATTTTATTAAGAATAACAGTGGTTGTTTTCTACTATTTGATTATGGGGGTTCGGAGGCTCTGTTGTCTTTTTCCATTATTTCCAAGGATTTAAATTTGTTCTGATCTGTAGTTCTGGTTTTTGACGTGGAGCGAGATCTGTCTTTTTGGGGTTTTTCATTTATTTTCTGTTTGGTTGGTGTGAGATCTGATTTTTTTTTCTTTGGAGGGTACTAGGTGATTGTTCTTTTGGTTTTGGGATGTTTTCAGTTTGTATGGGTTTTTTGTTACAGGATTGTGTTTGATTTTTGGGATCTGGTGGGATTTTATTTTCAACTGTTTGGTAGTCATTTTCAAGTACAGCTTGAGTTGACGGCAGTTGCTGTAAGGTGGCCCTCAATGCCTCAACTAGTTCTTGAAGTGATTTTATGAGGGTAGAGATTTCCTTTAGTTCAACGTTTTCTAGTGTTTTTAATTGATTTTTGGTTGCACCTGCGTATGATCTAGTTAGTTCTGTTGTGGTGGCTGTTTCAATAATTTTTCTATCTTCGGTAAAACTTATGTTTTTGGTATATTTTAGTTTGTTTATTTTTTTTTTTTTTTTTGATCCAGTTTTGGCAGAACGATGAGTATGCTGGATGGTTCTTAACACAGTTTGGGCATTTTATATTTCCTGGGCATTCTGTTTCCTGGTGTTCATTACTGCTACATTTTGGGCATACTGTTTTCCTGGTGCAGTATTCTTTGAAGTGGCCAAATTTTTTGGCAGTTTAGACAGCGAAGTGGTCTAGGGATATATGTTTCTACTTTAATGCTAATATATCCAATCTTGAGTTCAGTTGGTGGGGTGGGAGTATTGAAGGTTAATATGTATGTGTTGGTGTTCATTGCTTGTTCGTTATTTTTTATTGTAATTCTTTTAATATCTATAACTTTTTGTTTTTTTAGGTTTGTTTTTATTTCTTCTAGAGAGCAGGTGTTTAATTCTGGACATCTGATGACTCTCTTTGAGGTGTTGAGGGTCTTGTGAGGGTAGTCTTTGATGTTTATATCATGGAACTTTGTCCATGTCCCATTTTTTCAGCACTACTTTTAGTAGATACTTGTATAAGTAAAGTTCCATTTTTTACTTTTTTGTGTTCAGATTTTTGTTGATAATTTTTTCGATTATGAATGGGGACATTTTAGTTATTTGTGTGTTATCTTGCGATTCCAAGATTATATACTCTGGAAAGTTTGTGTTTTCATCTTCATCACTTTCTGGATGGGGTCTTTTAATTTTTTTGGAAGCCATAGGATATTTTTTGTCCTTGCTCCCCACCCTCCTTGGAACACTAAATCGGGAGATGGTTGGGGGGAAACCCATTCACCCAAGCATCTCAGGGATATAATGATGATATACTCAAACAGTGAGTATAGCTGCTAATGACGATTTTTTTTCATTTCCTCAGACCCAGCAAGGTATAGAAAGGGTTAGTTGTCAATAGTATAATTTTTCACCATCTGATTGGCCCTTGCCATCGCCTTCTAATGATAGTATGTGTGTGTATGTTTTTTTTATAAGTGCAATGTTTTTGTATTTCTCTTTTTTGAGGGGGTTTACTATTATTAGGGACTGTCATGACTAGCTGGTTGATCGGGTCGAGCCTGCCCGACTGCCTATCTAGCTGAAGTAAGGGCCAAAGTGGAGTGTTGCTTACTCACGGCCACTTGGTTCCGAGGTCATGATGTGCTCAGCCACCAGGATCTTGTTCTAAGGCATTATGGGTCGCCACCTATGGGCAACAGGTGGCTCCATTCAGGGACTTTTACTCTCTGCAGGAGGGGGGGGCAGTCTGTGTATTCTGATACTCCACCGACAGGGTTTGAGAGTGGTGGGGGGGGGAATAAAATAAAAAGGGGAAGGAGAGGGAGAGGGGCTGTTGTTTTTGTTTTTGGTTTTACAGAACAAAATTAAGTTTAACAAAAAAGATCAGAAAATAAAAAACGTCAATGTAGGTGCATTTCATCTCAGGAAGCCAAAGGACAGCCTGATCTGGTAGCACCAGTTGGAATTAAGAATTCCGATCATAAATTGAAATAAATAATAGAGAATGTTATTGAAAAAAAAGAAATGTGATGATGCAATTTTGTTTCTGTTAATGAAATGAAATTAAAATTGAGGTTATCTAACAATGGAAAATGTTAAACATATTTGTAAAGTGGGTTAATCGAAAATTAGGTAAGAGAAATCGGTCTTTGTAAACATGTGAGGAACAATGCATGCTTAGACATGTGAGGCATGTCAGGCCAGGGGATCGATATGCACGTTGTTGGTCATGCAATGACATCATGAGTTCTCAATATAGTTAGAGCTTAGCAGAGAGAAAGAAGTCAGTAAGTCAGGGGAGAAGAGAGAAGTCAGAGGTCGGACAGACAAAGCTGACATCCGCCTTGGAAGCGAAGGAAGAAGTTGAAATAATGTAGAAACTTTGAATTCCTTGATGCGAAGCCATTGACCGGTCGAATGGAATAAACGAGCATCACCATATTTTTTTAACTGTCGTCTTCGTGTTATGTCATTCAACAAGAAAGGTATTGTGAATTTGTATTATAAGGCTTGTATTCCAATCATCTGTATTATAAGAACTTTGTGTATAAACTCATCAAAGAATGTGTCTCTATCATCTTAAGAATGTGCCTCCCTATCAGTATCAAGAAATAATGAATGGTCCTTCATTATTGTTGGTACGGGTTTAGGTCCTTCCAAGTCCCAAAACTACTGACCAGCTTTAATAATTACTAAACGTACAACAAGTATAAACGACAAGAATTTATTAACAAACATGAAAACATGACAACACTGCAATTCAGAACATTAAGGTAAAAAGATTACTCACTTCAATAGTGGGGTTTACGGGAGGAGTGAGGACTGTATTCTAGAGTTGTACTCTGCCTGTCCAACATTGTCTTTTAGGAGAAGAACTTTTTGCGTCCGTGCCTCATGTGTACGGACTCTCCTCTTCTTTTCTCAAGGGACCTCACTCCTTACCCTACACCGGTAATCCGGTGCTCTTATTTATTCCCCTACATTATGATAAAAAAACTGAAAATCCTCATCTCAAAAATATATGTGTTAAAGAAAGATAATATTTATAGAAACACTCCCGAAACTGTCAATGTCTCTATCAATATCTCTCATCTATCTTATATATCTCTCTCATCAGAATTAAAATGTACCCTGTCTCTAACCACTAACATGAACACTATCTCTCACTAATATGAACACTTCATACATAAAAAAACGATCATCTTACAACTCAAGATTTGCAATAAAAAATCATCACAGTATGTAGGAATACATATATAATTTTTCAGTAAAATACTAAATAGGATACCAGCAGCAATTAAACTGTTTTAATCGTTAATAATCTTTGCGATACAGACAATTTGTTTCAGTACCTGATCCATGCTGGGAATTTTTCCAAGTTTATTTTTTGATTGAAAAGCTCGCCATTAACGAAAATAAAAAAATGCCTGCATTTCTTAACATAATTCAGAGATTGTCTAATGGAGATAATTTATTAAAGGTTATTTGGGATTTAAGAGAAAATTATATATTATAAATATTATACTTCTATCAACCAAGGTTATAATTAATTTATAGTTGGTGACATGTGTTGAAAGTTTTAGCGAGACATACAACATACATACATATACACACACACACACACACACAGACAGGTGAGATTTGTATCATCGATTAATATGTCAAATACAATTTGTTTTAAAGCATCAACCATCTATGCGGTTTTTCTTAAATCAATATGTTAAATATAAGTTGTTTTAAAGCATATCAACAATAAATGCGTTATTTATTAGATTTAAGTGTTTAATGTAAATTGTTTTAAAGCATATCAAATATCTATGTGTTATTTATTATATTGTTATGTCAAATATCATTTGTTTTAAAGTATATCATCCATTTAAACGTTTATTATTAATCTGTTAAATATAATTCGTTTTAATAATATCAAAAGTCTATGCGTTATTTATTCAATTTATGTGTTAAACATAATGTTTTAACGCATACCAACCATATATGCGGTATTTATTAAATAAATTAATTTGTCAAATATAATTGTTTTAAGGCATATCAACAATTTATGCGTTATTAATTAAAAAAATCATTTTCTAAATTTGTTTCAAAGAATATCAAGCATTAATGCGTTATTTATTAATTATGAAATGTCAAAAATTATTTGTTTGACTGAATCTATGCTTTATTTATGAAATAATGTGCCCAATGTGCTTGTAATATCCCTAACCCCTCATCCCTTGAATGAACTCTTCCGTTAACTATAAATGCTGCGTAATTAACGCTATTTGTGACTTGCTTTCTTTTGTGAATAAAACCTTTACAAAGGTATTCGGCTCTTCGTTTTTCACTACAATTTTATTCACAAAAGAAATGGACCGAGTACTTCGTCCCGAACGATTCGACACCGAGTCTACGGCCTTCAATGCAGAAAAAAAGTACAAACACTGGAAACTCACGTTTATGAATTACTTACATACGGTTAACGGCACTGAAGAAACTGGAAACACCCAAACTGACTTCTATGCTTTGATAAATAGCATATCGGCTGATGTATACGAAATAATCAGTGACACAAGCGACTATGCATCTGCCATGAGAGCTCTGGACGCGGCATACATCAGGCCTACTAATATCGTTTACAACCGACACCAACTTATTACCATGAAACAACAACCAGCGCAAACAGTGGATTCTTTCAGGCTACAGTTGGAAAACCTCGCTAAGACATGCAACTTCCAAGCTGTGAGTGCTGAAACAAATAAAAGCCAGTATATGCGGGAGGCTTTTATTAGCGGTATCTCCTCCTCCTCAATTCGGCAACGAGTTCTCAAGAAATCCTCGCTAACTTTTCGGGGAGCATACGAGATGGCAAGATCTCTGGAACAAGCAGAAAAACACTCTGCGTGTTACAACCAGGAGAGTGTGACTTCTGCGCCAATAATCGCTTCAGGAGAAAATACGAGTCTGGCTGCAACACAAAAAAAAACGAGGCCGAAGGAAATTTGTTTTTTCTGCGGGAATTCTCGTCATCCGCGTCGCCTTTGTCCAGCACGGGACTCGAACTGCAAGAAGTGTTCGAAAAAAGGACACTGGGCCAAAGTCTGCAAATCTTCCGTGTCAGCGGTGTTAAATGAAGACACTGATTTCCCGAGTCTCGAATGTCTAGGAAGGAAAAAAGACATTACTTTTACTAAGTGTAAAATAAATAGAGTCACTGTCAATGCCATGATAGATTCTGGTAGTGTGGGGACTTTCATTAACGACAATATTGCAAAAAAAAAATGAACCTCGAAATTATTCCCAAACACAAAGAAATATCATTAGCCGACCCTAAAATGTGTGCGAAAATTGTGGGAGAAACTAAAGTCGATATCTCTCTAAATAATAATGTACACTCTAACATAATAGTGGAGGTCATTAAAAATTTATTTGTCGACTTAATCATAGGAAAAGATATTCTCGGCAGATACAAGATGGTAACTTTCAAATTCGATGGACCGGAGGAAAAACTTATTATCGGAGCAGTCACCAAGAATACCTTTTTTCCATCCATGAACGTTTCTCCTCCCCCATTATTTTCTCATCTCTCTATGAAAACAACACCAATCAGCACCAAGTCACGTCGCCACACAATTGCTGATAGCAAATTTATAAGAGAAGAGACTGCAAAATTGTTGGAGGAAAATGTTATAGAACCCTCAATTTCACCTTGGCGAGTACAAGTTCTAGTAACATCGAATGAAAACCGAAAAAAAAAAAAAAGAATGGTGATTGATTATAGCGACACAATCAACAGATTTACTGAATAAGACGCTTATCCGATACCAAGTATATCAAAGATTGTCGAGGAAATAGCCAGGTATAATGTTTTCACTACGCTTGATCTTAAATCAGCATAACATCAAATCCCCATGAGTAAGGAGGATCGTAAATTTACAGCATTCGAGGCGAATGGTAAATTATACCAGTTTACTCGCTTGCCGTTCGGGGTTACTAATGGAGTAAGCGCCTTCCAAAGGACCATTGACGGCATTGTCAGCAAAGAGCAATTAGTAGATACTTTTGTCTATGTGGATAATGTTACTATCTGTGGAAAAACCCAAAAAGAGCATGACTATAATCTTCAAAGATTTTATGAGGTTGCTAAACAGTACAACATCACGCTTAATAATAAAAAAAAAGCATCGTTTCAGTCTCAACGATAACATTACTTGGGTACACTATCAAAAACAACCAGATATCACCCGACTACGAACGTCTTAAACCTCTACTTGAGATGCCACCTCCTCTAAATCTAAACTCACAAAGACGAATTATTGGGATGTTCTCCTACTACAGCAAATTTATCCAGAATTTTTCAGAGAAAATATTAGCACTAAACCGCAATAGAGAATTCCTGTTATCTTCTGTGGCGTTGGACTTGAAAGATGCTATGCTGGTAACGGTTGATCCAGAAAAAGAATTTATAGTAGAAACAGATGCTAGTAACAACTGTATTGCAGCTACCCTTAATCAAGAGAATCGTCCGGTTGCATTCTATTCCAGAACACTAAGCCCTAGTGAAACGAAACATCACGCGGTAGAAAAAGAAGTAGCCGCTATTGTTGAAGCACTACGTAAGTGGCGACATTTTCTCCTTGGTAAACACTTTACTGTAATTACAGACCAAAAAAGTATTAGCTTCATGTTTGATAATACCAGGAAATCAAAAATAAAAAATGACAAAATATGCCGTTGGCGCATTGAACTGTTACAATGTAAGTTTAGCATCGTCTACCGTCCTGGTAGAGAAAATATTGTCGCTGATACGTTTTCCCGAATATCTGCTCTCACTTATTCCTTACAAGATCTTCGGGACCTACACTGTATATTATGCCATTCAGGCATTACCCAACTCTTCTATTTTTGCAAAGAAAGAAACTTTCCTTTCTCCCTCGATCAAATAAAAGGAGTAACTAATTCGTGCTCGTCTTGCCAGTATTTAAAACCCAAATTCTTCACCAGTAACAAGGGAACTCTCATAAAAGCAATAGTACCATTTCAGCGATTAAACATGGATTTCAAGGGACCACTGCCTATGTCCACACATGGTAACAAATACCTACTTACGATAATCGACGAATACTCGCGTTTTCCTTTTGCATTTCCGTGTAAAGATATGACAAGCTCAACGATCACACAATGCCTGAATCAACTATTTGCGATATTTGGTATGCCCGATATGATTCACACAGATAGAGCGACTGATTTTCTGTCGGAAGAAACGACCAATTACTTACATGGGAAAGGCATTGCGACTTCGAAACGAGTAGATATCACCCGGAAGGCAATGGTCAAATTGAGAAACTAAACGGCACACTATGGAAGGCCATACAAGTAACCTTACATTCTCGTAAAATGAGACTATCCTGCTGGGAAAATATTCTACCTGATGCTCTACATTCTATTCGATCATTGCTCTGCACAGCTACGAATGCGGCCCCTCATGATAGACTATTTAAGTACAGCCGTAAATCTGCTTCTGGTACTTCTATTCCCCTGTGGGCAAAACCAGGCCAAGTATACGTCAGAGATCATACCATGTACCATCTCGGAAACTGTGTACTGGTACAACATCATGCCAAAGAATGGCGTCTCTCCAGGAACAGCGCCTGCAAATGCAATCTACCAATACCGGGTTCAGAAAAAGAGAATCTACCAGCAGTAACCAACAAGGAAAAGCAGGGGTTGTATGTCAAAGGGGATCCTGTCTGAGTGAAGCCACCGGGAAGCCCGTGCACCGACAGGTATAAGTTGGCCCCAATAACCGACGTGGTGAGTAAGCAGTTCGTCTTGGTTGACAGTGTGCTCTGTCACATTAGGGACCTGCAGCCGGGGACACAGTTGCAACCACCACTGGACGATGGGAGCGACTGGGTCTAAGGTCAGTGGCCCATCACTCTTGTTTGCACCAGCCTCATCAAGCAGTGACTCAGACGTCAGTAGCCTCCTAGGAGATGCAGTGTTTCTCGACCATAAGATGGCGGATGAGAGCACGCACAGAGATGAGGCTTCAAAGAAGCACCCAGTGAATGTGATCGCCACCTCACAGCCATCTCTGTAATCATGAAATCAGGTGGGGGGAGCGTGGGGAAAATAGGAACGGCCTACCTTTCAAACGCCCTCATGTCTGTCTTTCTTGTGGGTTAAGATGAAAAGAGATCCAAGATTGTTTTAACACACACGATCTCAGATATTCTTGGACAATCTCGCAAAGTTCTGCTACACGCATCCAAATGAGGTGTGCCAGGCTCCATAAAGCAGGTCACTTAGAGGAGTTGAGGAGAATTTTTCGGTCTGAATACATTTCTCTTTCATAAATAAAATTTGGCACAAATGGCTGCTAATTAAAATTAAATCGTAAAGTATAACTGGATGGATACTAAATATAATTAGATCCTTCTTAGATAATAGGACCTTCTAGGTTGTCATTGATGGATATACATCCAAGCAGCATAACATTAATGCGGGAGTGCCTCAGGGGTTGATCCTTCAACCACTATTATTCTGGATGTCCATAAACGACCTCTCTGATAATATTGTGTCTGATATGAGTATATTTGCTGATGATACAACGCTCTATAACATGCACAAGGAAAGAACAGATGTAGATGGAAGAATCTTTAGAAAATGACCTTCAGACCATAGTGACAAATGGATGGTATTATTTAATGCTAGTAAAACAAATGGATGGTATTATTTAATGCTAGTAAAACAAATGGATGGTATTATTTAATGCTAGTAAAACATGGATGGTATTATTTAATGCTAGTAAAACATGAATGGTATTATTTAATGCTAGTAAAACATGGATGGTATTATTTAATGCTAGTAAAACATGGATGGTATTATTTAATGCTAGTAAAACATGGATGGTATTATTTAATGCTAGTAAAACATGGATGGTATTATTTAATGCTAGTAAAACATGGATGGTATTATTTAATGCTAATAAAACATGGATGGTATTATTTAATGCTAGTAAAACATGGATGGTATTATTTAATGCTAGTAAAACATGGATGGTATTATTTAATGCTAGTAAAACTAAGCTGCTCTGCTTTAACAATTACTAGACATCTCTCCAACCACCGATATCCATGACAAATAAGATCCTACTTTGAGAATTCTTTCACCAAATTCCTTGGCCTAACATTCATGGGCAATATGAACTGGAACAAATACTTGAGGACATTGCGAAGGCTACTGCAAAGAAGGTGGGTTCTCTCTATCGAGCTAGAAGACTTCTCACACCTGAGAGTATCCTGTACCTCTACAAGGCCACCATTCGTCCATGCATGAAGTATTTTTGCCACATCAGGGCTGGTACATCTACAACTAGTCTCTCCCTCTTAGATAGGGTCCCAAAAAGTTTTCAATCTAATAGGTCCGACTTTGTTAACTAAGCTCCAGCTCCTGTCCCATCATCGCGATGTTACATCTCTGTGCCTGCTTTACAGATATTTTAATGGAATGTGCTCTGATGAACTCGTTTCACTTGTGCCCCCTTGATGTACATATCCCTGACAAACCCACTTAGAAACAAAACCTTACCCTTACACTGTTGAGGTCCCGAAATGTCAGAAAGCTCATTTCTTCCCTCAAACAGATTTTGGAATTCTTTTCCTGCTATCTGTTTCCCTGAGTGTACTGATATGCAGAAGTTTAAATGTACCGTAAACCAACATCTTGTTAATCTAGGTATGGTCTCAAATAGTAGCCCCTTAGGTCCAAGTGACAATATGCCTTGATAGGAGTAAACCCAAGTTAAAAAAAAAGATGGCGATGTTTTAATTTGACTAAGCCGGATGATGATGATTATTTAATGTTCAGACATAAGCAAGCACTGTAAGGACTTCAGAGTAGCAGTATTATTGGCAGATAATTTTAAATGCACTATTTTTTTCTCAAGGGTTAGCGTCTGCAAAAAATGCCGAGATTAGATAAAGAGTATAATCAAAACTCGAAAACGAACACAATCTCACTCTACAGAAACTTGCAGAGGATTGTCAAAGAGTTATATAAGCATGAGAATCGATTTTTAAAATATAGAAGAATCAGGTATAGTATATGTCAAGAAAGCAAAGTGCACCTATAAAAATGACGCCTCTAAAAAAACAGCAATAGTCTCAGCATAAAATAAGGAACTACTTTACTAAGAAGAACAACGAAAATGACTACCCACATTTTAAAAATGCAAAGATTATTCAGAAACAAGAAAAATTACTCCCAAGACCATGTAAACGATGTGGCAAACTGCACTGGGGAAAATTCTGCCCATAAGAATTGTCAAAATTGTGGCAAACTTGGATACAAAGTGTCGCATTGTAGAATTAGATGAAAACCAAAAAACAGAGTCAGACAGACAAAATTCAGCAAAATGCCTGACGAAAATTTATGCACACACATAATTGTTAGATATTTAATAAAAACCATGAAATTGCAGATGGACACTGGGTCAGACCTTGCAATTATAAATTTACAGACATGGAAAAAAACTTAACAAACCAACTGCAGAAAATACAAAGTTGGCCCGCACAGTGAATTAATTTAACTGAAGAATTATATTTAACAGTAAATAATTAAAAAGTTGAAGGTGTACGTTCTAAAAAAATCTTCAAATCTATTTGGTTTTAATTGGATAAATAATTTTAAACTTCATAATTTATCAGTCAACATTTTTAATCATAAAATATCTAAGCTGAAGCAAGTCGAAGAAACGAAAAGGTACAAAATCTCCTTGAAATCACCCTATTAATGAAAAACAGCCAAAGGCTTTTCAAATAAACTAAATAAAGAAAAATAAAAGAGTATTGATCCTGAGTCAGTCTACTGCCGATTGCTTTTATCTCCTTCCATTATATTTAAAAAGTGTGTAAGAGAGAAAAAAACTTAAAGATATTAAACATCTTTTCTTTTTAAATATTCTATTATTTTTTCAGGAAACCCAAGCAACACGAGGCACTTTCATGGCATGATATTAAAAATAAAATAAAATATTCAATGTTCTTTAATATTTCAATATGTTTATAACATTTAACAAATTATTTCCATTTACTTGTATGAAACGTTCAACTTACCACCAGATAAAGTTGCTCTTAGCATGCCTTCAAGGCCATCGGATGTAATGAGTAATTCTGTAATTCCATTCTTTGTCAACAACTGCACAAAAGAATTTAAAAAACATTTTGATTAGGTAGATAAAATAACATCAACATTTACAGTGAGCTAATAGTATTCTCTTTCTCATATATATGACAAAGAACTATAATGTCACAATATAAGAAGAGTTTAACTTCTTATATATAAGCAATTTCAGAAAAATAAAATTCTCCAGAGAAAATTAAATGAAAAAATTCTTATAATTTACTAAAAAGTCAGTCTTGTTAAAAAATGTTTTGAAAGAAAAAAATTATTCCATTATTATTTACAGATTATATATCTGTGTATTGGACAGAGTCAGTTCTCTGGACAAAAGCAGAAAACAATAGTCTGTGACATGCCTTGAAACTTGGATGAGAAATTTGTATCCGGGAAAACTGATAAAAAGAGAAAAGTTGAAAATGGAAACAGAATGCTGCAGAAAAGCAGGAGGAATGATGGTTTATTGATAGATGATTGACTCAAATATTTTTGATTTCCGGCAATTATCAATAACAGTTGACCAAAATGTGACATTTGAACAGAAGCCATTCTAGAGTGAAATTAAGAGTGTACTCCATCGAGATGATTACCGTTCATAAAACGAAATGGATTGCAAACTCTGCAATCGTATTGTCATGAATGCTAGTTGATGCTCAAATAATATGACAACATGACAACATATTGAATCATAAAGCCTCAAATAATATGACAACATATTGAATCATAAAGCCTCAATTAATATGACCACATGATAACATATTAAATCATAAGGCCTTAAAAAATATGACAACATGACAACATATTGAATCATAAAGCCTCAAATAATATGACAACATATCGAATCATAAAGCCTCAAAAAATATGACAACATATTGAATCAAAAAGCCTCAAGTAATATGACAACATATTAAATCAAAAGCCTCAAATATTATGACAACATATTGAATCATAAAGCCTCAACTAATATACCAACATGACAACATATTGAATCATAAAGCCTCAAATAATATGACAACATATTGAATCATAAAGCCTCAAATAATATGACCACATGACAACATATTAAATCATAAAGCCTTAAAAAATATGACATGACAACATATTGAATCATAAAGCCTCAAATAATATGACAACATATCGAATCATAAAGCCTCAAATAATATGACAACATATTGAATCATAAAGCCTCAAGTAATATGACAACATATTGAATCAAAAGCCTCAAATAATATGACAACATATTGAATCATAAAGTCTCAAAAAATATACCAACATGACAACATATTGCATCATAAAGACTCAAATAATATGACAACATGACAACATATTGAATCATAAAGCCTCAAAAAATATAACATTAAATCATAAAGCCTCAAATAATATGATGACATATTGAATCATAAAGCCTCAAATACTATGACATATTGATTCATAAAGCCTCACCTAATATGACAACATGAAAACATATTGAATCATAAAGCCTAAAACAATATGACAACATAACATGACAACATATTTAATCATAAAGCCTCAAATAAAATGACCACATGACAACCTACTGAATCATAAAGCCTCAAATAATATGACAACATGACAACATATTGAATCATAAAGCCTCAAATAATATGACAACATGACAACATATTGAATCATAAAGCCTTAAATAATATGACAACATTACAACATATTGAACCATAAAGCCTTAAATAATATGACAACATGACAACATATTAAATAATAAAGCCTCAAATAATATGACAACATGACAACATATTGAATCATAAAGCTGCAAATAATATGACAACATATTGAATAATGAAGCCTCAAATAATATGACAACATGACAACATATTGAATCATAAAGCCTCAAATAATATGACAACAGGACAACACATTGAATAATAAATCCTAAAATAATATGACAACGTGACAACATATTAAATAATAAAGCCTCAAATAATATGACAACATGACAACATATTGAATCATAAAGCTGCAAATAACATGACAACATATTGAATAATGAAGCCTCAAATAATATGACAACATGACAACATATTGAATAATAAAGCCTCAAATAATATGACAACAGGACAACACATTAAATAATAAATCCTAAAATAATATGACAACATGGCAACATACTGAATAATAAAGCCTCAAATAATATGACAACATGACAACATATTGAATCAGAAAGCCTCAAATAATATGACAACATGACAACATATTGAATCATAAAGCCTCAAATAATATGACAGCATGAAACATATTGAATAATAAAGCCTCAAATAATATGACAACATAGCAACATATTGAATAATAAAGCCTCAAATGATATGACAACATGACAACATATTGAATCATAAAGCCTCAAATAATATGACAACAGGACAACATATTGAATCATAAAGCCTCAAATAATATGACAGCATGAAACATATTGAATAATAAAGCCTCAAATAATATGACAACATAGCAACATATTGAATAATAAAGCCTCAAATGATATGACAATATGACAACATATTGAATCATAAAGCCTCAAATAATATGACAACATGACAACATATTGAATCATAAAGCCTCAAATAATATGACAGCATGAAACATATTGAATAATAAAGCCTCAAATAATATGACAACATAGCAACATATTGAATAATAAAGCCTCAAATGATATGACAATATGACAACATATTGAATCATAAAGCCTCAAATAATATGACAACATATTGAATCATAAAGCCTCAAATAATATGACAACAGGACAACATATTGAATCATAAAGCCTCAAATAATATGAAACATGACAACATATTGAATCATAAAGCTTAAAATAATATGACAACATATTGAATAATGAAGCCTCAAATAATATGACAACATGACAACATATTGAATTATAACGCCTCAAATAATACACGAACATGACAACATATTGAATCATAAAGCCTAAAATAATATAATAACATGACAAAATATTGAATCATAAAGCCTCAAATAATATAACAACATGACAACATATTGAATCATAAAGCCTCAAATAATATGACAACATGACAACATATTGAATCATAAAGCCACAAATAATATAACAACATGACAAAATATTGAATCATAAAGCCTCAAATAAAAACATGACAACATATTGAATCATAGGCCTCCAACAACATGCCAACATATTGAATCATAAAGCATAAAATTACATGACAACATGACAACATATTGAATCATAAAGCCTCAAATAATATGACGACATGACAACATATTGAATCATAAAGCCTCAAATAATATGACAATATGACAACATATTGAATCATAAAGCCTCAAATAATATGACAACAGGACAACATATTGAATCATAAAGCCTCAAATGATATGAAACATGACAACATATTGAATCATAAAGCTTCAAATAATATGACAACATATTGAATAATGAAGCCTCAAATAATATGACAACATGACAACATATTGAATTATAACGCCTCAAATAATACACGAACATGACAACATATTGAATCATAAAGCCTCAAATAATATAATAACATGACCACATATTGAATCATAAAGCCTTAAATAACATGTACACAAATTGAATAATAAAGCCTCACACAATATGACAACTTTCCAACATATTGAATCATAAAGCCTCAAATGATATGAGAACATGACAACATATTGAATCATAAAGCCCCAAATAATATAACATGACAAAATATTGAATCATAAAGCCTCTAAAATCCAGGACAACATATTGAATCATAAAGCCTCAAATAATATGAAAACATAACATATTTAATCATAAAGCCTAAAATTACATGACAACATATTGAATCATAAAGCCTCAAACAATATGACAACATGACAACATATTTAATCATAAAGCCTCAAATAATATGACAACATAACAACATATTGAATCATAAAGCCTCAAATAATATGATATGACAACATATTGAATCGTAAAGCCTAAAACAACATGACAACATATTGAATCATAAAGCCTCAAACAATATGACAATATATTGAATCATAAAGCCTCAAATAATATAACAACATGACAACATATTGAATCATAAAGCCTCAAATAATATGACAACATAACAACATATTGAATCATAAATATACATATATTGTTATATTATTTGAGGCTTTATGATTCAATATGTTGTCATATTATTTGAGGCTTTATGATTCAATGTGTTGTCATGTTGTTATATCATTTGAGGCTTTATGATTCAATATGTTGTTATATTATGTGAGGCTTTATGATTCAATATGTTGTCATGTTGTTATATTATTTGAGGCTTTATGATTCAATATGTTATCACGTTGTCATATTATTTGAGGCTTTATGATTCAATATGTTGTCATGTTGTCATATTGAGGCTTTATGATTCAATATGTTGTCATGTTGTCATATTATTTGGGGCTTTATGTTTCAATATTGTTGTGGTTACAAGGTTGAACAATAATTAGTAAGGAAATACAATGAAGACACAAACAACAAGATAATGCAATAATAAGTGTATTAAAGAAAAGGTATATTTACAATATGTACAAATGACGGTGTCGAGTCAGAGAGTCTTGGTGGGAGGACATGTACGCTCTTCGGCGTCACTTCTGGTGGCATTTGAGTAAGACACACCAAGGCCAACCTAGGCTTGCCATTTATAGTGTTATGTTATTCGCATATGCAAATAAGTGGTTGCCACCACAACACCCCGCTCCCAAGATTTGAAGTCACACAGATTTCAATATCTTTTTCTTTTTGGGTTTTCCATTAATGGTTCATTCACTTTTCTTTTCCTACCTGATCTTCGGGGTTCAGGTGCATTTTGAGGCGGTTCCAAATTAAAAGATTCGTATATGATATCTATGGTGTCCTACTCTTCGACTGTTGTCGTATTATCATCATCTTGGATATGACGTTTTTTTATCTGATTTAGGTGCCTTTTATGTATATTCTGTGGACCTTTAATCATGTATGTACAATCACCAATGCGTTTATCCACTACTCCACATTCCCAGTAAGATGTGTTATTTCTGTAGCACTTAAAATATACTCGATCTCCCGAGTTATATTTCTTTCTTCTCGTGTGTGTAGTGTTTCGGATAATTGCCTGCCTTGGCAATAGTTTGTCAAACGCTGATTTTACCTTTCTGGCAAACATTAGATCAGCTGGTGATATGTTTGATGGTGTACTAGGATGTGGTGTAATCCTATATACTTGCAAGAATTGTTGCAAAGCTTTTTCTGTTGATGTTCCAATGGATTTCTTTAACGCTCGTTTTAGCGTGTCCACGAACCTTTCCGCGAGGCTGTTCGACCTTGGATGATACGGCGGAGTCGTGATGTGCTTCACTCGGAACGTGTCGCAAAATTCCTTAAACTCTGCGGATGTGAACTGCGTTCCGTTGTCAGTGACCAGTGTGTCTGGTACACCGAATCTTGCAAACAACTCGTGTAGGAACCCTATTGAGTTGTTCGTTGTTGGATTCCTGCAACGCATTACCTCCGGCCATTTTGTGAAACTATCCACTACAATTAAATAATAGTTTTCACCTACTGGACCAGCTTAGTCCATGTGGATTCTCGACCATGGTTGGTTGGTTTTCGGCCAAGGTTTGTGTACAATAGGTGGAGATTTTGCCGCTAACTGGCATCCTTTACATTTATCAATTGTTGTCGCTATGTCAGTGTTCATGTTATGCCAGCACACGTAGCTTCTCATTAACGACTTCATTCGATTTATCCCCGGATGTCCTGTGTGGAAATCTCTTAACATCCTATTCTGCAATGTTTTGGGTATTACCACTCTCTCGCTGTACAGTAACACACCATCACATATGGAGAAAACTTCCTGCACCTTTGTGTCCGTTATAATTTTCTCTTTTATGTCCTTTATATATTCGTCTTTCTCGGCTTCCCTTTTAATGTCCGACAAAGTTACGGGTAGTTCCTTAATAATGTTTGCTACCATATTTTTTACTTCAACATTTGTCCGAATTGCTGCAATGACTGATTCTTCCAGATTGTGTTTCTGTGGTATCAGTCTTGACAGTCCATCCGCATGGCAAATCTTTTTTGATGCTAGATGTTGTAGCTGGAAATCGTAATTAAGTAGTATTGTACCCCAGCGCAGCAATCTATTTGCGGTATATACCGGCAATCCTTTTTTTGATCCATAGATCGTGACTAACGGTTTGTGGTCGGTTTCAAGTATGAATTGTCTACCATATAAATATCGGTGAAATTTAGTCACGGCAAAGATTATGCTCAACGCTTCTTTTTCGATTTGTGAATATGCCCTTTCGGCTGGTATCAGCGTTCTCGAAGCGTGCGCTATTGGTTTTCTAGACCCATCCGGCATAATATGTTGAATGCATGCTCCTAAGCCATAGGAGCTAGCGTCACTAGCGATGACTATTTTTAAGTTTGTGTCAAAGTGCGTTAAGAATAATTTGGATGTTAGTGCGCTCTTTATTTTGTCAAAAGCGGTTTGACATTCTTGCGTCCAGTTCCACGGTGTATCCTTTTTAAGCAGATTATTTAAGGGGGCTCGCAAGTTATGCATTCCTTCAATAAAAGATTCGTAATAATTTGCGAATCCTAAGAAACTCTGCAAGGTTGTTACATTATCTGGTAATGGCATATTTTTTATTGCCGCAGATCTGTCTGGGTCTGGACGTCGTCCATGTTTGTTTATTATGTGTCCAAGATACTTAATCTCGCTCATACAAAAGTCACATTTACTTTCTTTTACTTTAAAGCCGAATTCTTGTATTCGAGTAAATACTTGTTTCAAATGTTCCTTATGTTCTTCTAGGGATTTGCTCCTGACAACAATGTCGTCCAGGTATGCACATGCGCACTCAATACCACTTAGCATGGTATCCATCGCTTGCTAAAAGATGGCAGGCGCTACTTTGATGCCAAAAGTCAATCGGTTGTATTTGTATAATCCCTTATGCGTATTGATGCATAGTATTTTTTAGCAATTCTCCTCGACCGGTATTTGCAAATACACGTCGCTCAAGTCTATCTTGGAGAAGATATTACCCCCATTCAACTTCGTGAATATTTCCTCTGGGCTTAGTAGGGGGTAATGGTGATCTTTTACTAGGGAGTTGACCCCGGTCGAAAAGTCTCCACACACTCTAACTTCGTCATTCTTTTTCTTTACGTATACGGTGGGGGCTGCCCACTCGCTGTGTTCTATTTTTGATAGAATTCCCGTCTGTTCCAATCTATTTAATTCTTTATCAATCTTTTCCAACCCAGCGAACGGAACATTTCGCTTTTTTCTAAAAATTGGGCTGGCGTTTTCTTTAAGTTCAAACGAGGCCTTGAATTTATTGCAGCGACCTAAGTTAGTCGTGAATGCCTCAGGAAATAATTCTTTTAAATCGTCTTTTATATTTACTGTTGTTGGAGAAGAACATTCTACTTTTTTACAGAATGTATTGATTGGCTTATCCCATAGTCCGAATTTCTCAATTAAATCTATTCCAAACAGATTTTCACTATTTTTTAGTACGAATATTTTTAATTTCTTCAAAATCCCTTTCAATTTTATCGGGAGGACAACTTCTCCTTCAAATTTTATACCACCACCAGTTACCGTCCGGGCTGCTTTACTAGTTTTCATCATTGCCGGTTTTCCCAACTTTTTCCACGTATTCAGGTTTATTATAGAAACATCGGAGCCGGAGTCGAGTTGTAACTTTATTGATGTTTTAAATATTTCCACTTTTACGTATTTTCGCCGATCTTTGTCTAATTTTGTATTTGATTTTGTTTGCTGTACTCTCTTTCTGGTGTAATCTTTATATCTGCAGCAATCGCTTTTGTGCCCCACCTTCTTACAAAGCATTTTTTCTTCTTATAAAGACAATCTGATTCCCAATGCTTTTCTGCACATCTCTTACAGTTATATCTAGGAAGAGGCTTGTTATATTCTGTACTATATTTATGGTTATTATCTTTGGAATATCCCGTTCCATTGCTTTTCTTTGTAAAGTTCTTGGTTGGTGCGTATGGTTTTCTAACTTTTCTTACATATGCCACTCCGGATTCTTCTATATTTTTTTAATCCTTTTTTAGTGTAATGGCCCTTTCACAGTCCTCTGCTAGTTTCTGGAGGGTTAAATCTTGCTCAGATTCCAGCTTAGACAACACTCGTCTGCGTATTTCTGCATTTTTCGTGGAAATAAACCCTTGAGCGAAGATTAGACATTTAAAATCTTCTACCGTTAGTTCTGCAAGCTTAAAATTATCGCAGTTTTTATTGACAACTGATGCGTATGTCAAATAATCTTGGTTGTCCATCTTTCTTAGATTCATGCACAGCCATCTTTTATGAAAAAGAGATATATTTGGATTAAATAATTCTTTTAGTAATTTTACAGCTTCCATGAACTCTAATTCCGCAGTTTTTTTAGGTAATATGTAATCTACGAATTTGCTGTGTTCTGATGTACCCAATTTTCTGAGTAAGAGGCTCACTTTCTGACTATTTGGCCAATTTTTACAGTCCAGTTGAAAAACATCCTCGTATCTTGTGTAGTATGCTTCAAAATTCTTCTCTTCCTCAGGCACATAATGAAATGTGTCCATGCTATTAAAAATAGTTGTATGGGAGAAATTAACACTATCGACATTTTCTCGATTACTCTTTAGTAGTTCCAGTGTTTTAGCAAAACGTTCATCTTGTCTTTCTTCATATTCCAATTGTAGTTTCTTATGCCTTTCTTCCTGTTCCAATTGCAGTTTTTCCTGCTTTAATTGCGCCATTTTCTGCTTTTCTTCTTGTGCCTGCTGCCATTTCAATAATCTGTCCTCTCTCTTTTCCTCGCGGTCAGCCTGTGCCTGTATTTGTGTTTGCAAAAGCTTGTTTCGCTCAGCCTGTGCTTGTAAAAATTGCATGAACATTTTTGATAAGTCTTCCATGTTTTTTTTGTTTATTTTTTAGTGTGTAGTTAAAAAAAATATTGTACCATGTACCATATACACCGGTTTGGGTTACAACAAAAAAGCAAATTGCTGTAAGCTCCTGTTTTCAATAATAATATCGCTGCTTGCAATAATATATTCTTTTTGCGAATCACGCTGCAAAAAAAAAAAAATAAAACAGGTTTATCTGGAATCACGAAATGGAATTGACTTTCCGTTTTTAGGCACTTACTAATAAGTAACTCTTTCCACAAAATAAAAGTTTGGGTTTTTTTTTTTTTTTTAATCGAGTCACAATTGAATAAATGTATGCAGTACATTTAGTTCTTTGAGTTTTTTTTTTCTCTAGTATTTTAGTAATTAAAATACCTCTTAAATTGAGATTACCTTTTTTTATTCCGTGACGTTTTACTGTATTATCCGTTATTCCGTGACAACTTCAAGAAAAAAAATCCTTTCCTTGAATTTTAGTTTTAGCTGTGGTATTTCCTTTTAGTACCGACGTCAACCAAAACATTAATTAAAAAGTCCTTTAGTTGTTGTTTTGTTTACGGAGAACAGTAATTAGAATCCACTGGTGAACTTTTTTCGTAGGTTACTTCCTTGCTTTTCGCAACACGGGTCTGACCTGTCGTTTTTGCGACAGAATAAAGTTCGCGTTTCGTTTGCAAGTTGGTCCTTTAGTAAGATTTGTCGTGTAGCGACAAACAAAAATTCACTTTTATATTCGTTTGCAAGTCGGATTCCCAGAAAACGGCGTAAATTGTCGCTTTTGCCACGTTAGAGTTTTTTTTTTTCACTTGAGTTGAAACTTATCTTTAGCGTAAAATCCGTTTGCTCGTCAACACTTTGCATTCCTTAAAATAAAATGGTCAACCTTTGCGTTGTACTTTTTTTTTTTTTTTTTTTAAATAGTTCTTCGTCAAACTGTTATATTTGACGCTTCATATCTCGTCGCCAACTGTTGTGGTTACAAGGTTGAACAATAATTAGTAAGGAAATACAATGAAGACGCAAACAACAAGATAACGCAATAATAAGTGTATTAAAGAAAAGGTATATTTACAATATGTACAAATGACAGTGTCGAGTCTGAGAGTCTTGGTGGGAGGACATGTACGCTCTTCGGCGTCACTTCTGGTGGCATTTGAGTAAGACACACCAAGGCCAACCTAGGCTTGCCATTTATAGTGTTATGTTATTCGCATATGCAAATAAGTGGTTGCCACCACAACAAATATGTTGTCATGTTGTCATATTATTTGAGGCTTTATTATTCATTATGTTGTCATATTATTTGAGACTTTATGATTCAATATGTTGTCACATAATTTGAGACTTTATGATTCAATAGGTTGTCATATTATTTGAGGCTTTTTTATTCAATATGTTGTCATGTTATTATATTATTTGAGGCTTTTTTATTCAATATGTTGTCATGTTATTATATTATTTGAGGCCTTTTTATTCAATACGTTGTCATGTTATTATATTATTTGAGGCTTTATGATTCAATATGTTGTCATGTTATTTGAGGCTTTATGATTCAATATGTTGTCATATTATTTGAGGCTTATGATTCAATATGTTGTTATATTATTTGAGGCTTTAAGATTCAATATGTTGTCATGTTGTTATATTATTTGAGGCTTTATGATTCAATATGTTGTCATGTTGTTATATTATTTGAGGCTTTATGATTCAATATGTTGTCATGTTGTTATATTATTTAAAGCTTTATGATTCAATATGTTGGCATGTTGTCATATTGTTTGAGGCTTTATGATTAAATATGTTGTCATATTATTTGAGGCTTTATGATTCAATATGTTGTCATATTATTTGAGGCTTTATGATTCAATGTGTTGTCATGTTGTTATATTATTTGTGGCTTTATGATTCAATATGTTGTCATGTTGTTATATTATTTGAGGCTTTATGATTCAATATGTTGTCATGTTGTCATATTAGTTGAGGCTTTATGATTCAATGTGTTGTCATGTTGTTATATTATTTGAGGTTTTATTATTCAAGGTGTTTTATATTATATTGAATCATAAAGCCTCAAATAATATGACAACATGACAACATATTGAATCATAAAGCTTCAAATAATAAAATAACATGACAACATATTGAATCATAAAGCCTCAAATAATATATAAACATGACAACATATTGAATAATAAAGCCTCAAATAATATGACAACATGACAACATATTTAATCATAAAGGCTCAAATAATATAACAACATGAAAACATATTGAATCATAAAGCCTCAAATAATATGACAACATGACAACATATTGAATCATAAAGGCTCAAATAATATAACAACATGAAAACATATTGAATCATAAAGCCTCAAATAATATGACAACATGACAACATATTGAATCATAAAGCCTCAAATAATATAATAACATGACAACATATTGAATCATAAAGCCTCAAATAATATGACAACATATTGAATCATAAAGCCGATAACAAAGGTTGGGCATAGATTCAGTTAGGAATTGTGCAAGTCTTGTGAGAAGATTCTGCTGCTGTTATACAGTATCTCAGCTCAATTTTATTTCAACTGGGAACACCCAAACTAACCCTAACCCAAACTAATCTTGACTGGTAGTGCTAGAGTGTTTAGCAGTAATAGCTGCAAAATGTTTGCTGAAAATTGGAGTGTCCAACTCTGCTTTGGTGTGCATATGCATTTTCAGAGAATGGTATTGCTTAGAAGCATCACAGACAAATAAAGTGGCTTGCCACTAGGAACAGATGCACGGCCAAAAATGTAGTTTCTATTGATATTCTGTTATGCAGAAAGATGGTGTTCTTTGTTTAACGCCC
Organism: Euprymna scolopes; assembly: GCF_053919585.1. Lineage (NCBI taxonomy): Eukaryota > Metazoa > Mollusca > Cephalopoda > Sepiida > Sepiolidae > Euprymna > Euprymna scolopes. The sequence goes on along the minus strand of NC_136508.1, from coordinate 89,315,438 downwards.
CAACAAACATGAATCCAGGTGAAAGGCATTGGTAAAACTCTTCCACTGCTACTAGAATACAAGCATAGAATTTATGAACAGAGGGACGCTATGTACATGGGAGCCTGATCAAACAGATGCACAAATGTAGAACAGAAACTTTGATGGAACAGTGAGTTTCAAAACTGTGTGTGGATGGAGTGCCTCATCATGTAAAAAACCTTTATCTTAGATAATGAGCAATTCTGAAGAGTGGAAGTGCAGCATCAAGTGATATCAAATTGTGTGTGCTGGTGATGAGTGAGTAAACTAATAGCTTGATCGATGATGGACTTAATTGGTTGACAACGAAAATAATAAAGAATAATGGATCTTGGTAGAATCACCTCAAGAAGCTAGAGCCAGAGATGCAGCATGTACGGTGATGAGAACAGGGTCTGTAATAAGCAGAGGCAATCCCCGATGTAAACAACAAAGAAATAAAATAGCTTGTTCTGTGCATTAAAGCCTGAAATTTGTATAACCACCAGGTGAAAGAGTGTCTATGCATGGATCAGAAGGAATTAGTAAGAGGTAGAAGCAGTAACAACTGTTCATTGTTATAGACCCTAATGTTTGTTTTTTGTGTGTGTATTTACTTTGCTCCAAGCAGAATCGTCATCCCCGAGTGATGATGCAGGAAGCCCATGAATGCTTTTCCAAGGCCATCGACAAGACTCTGGACTTCATCCGGGATGCTGTATACAAGGTTGCCATTGATACCTTTGAGAAAAGGACAAAAAAGAACAATGACTGGTTTGAGGCTGGGATAGAGGAGATAGAACTTGCCATCATCACAAAGGGAGCAGCTCTCTTGGAATACAAGAGAAAGCCCTGCAATAAGACACTTGCCATGTACAGAGAAGCCCATAACAATGCTAAAAGGCTCTCTCGCAAGTGCACCAATGACTAAGATTATACAGAGACATTCAGACAGCTGCCGACAGTGGCAACACCAAGGCCATGTATTATGGGATGAAGAAAGCCTTTGGTCCCAGCATCTTCAAGGTTACACCCATCAAATCTACTTCTAGAGAAATCATCCAAGATTGCAGTAAGCAAATGGAGAGATGGGCTGAGCACTAGCAAGAGCTATACTCAAGGGAAAACATCATCAGTGACAAAGCTATTCTGAGCACAACAATATTGCCCGCCATGGATGAGCTCGTCCCCACCCACGATCAATGAACTGATGAAGACCATTGACTCACTCTCCTGTGGAAAGTCTCCAGGCAGTGATGGAATTCCACCAGAAATTTTGAAAGCAGGAAGGGAGAACTCGCTCCTGTTACAGTGTTGGGAAGAGGGCACAATACCTCCAGAATATGCGGGATGCAAAGATCATCATGCTCTACAAGAACAAAGGCGACTGTAGTGACTGTAACAACCATCGTAGAATCTCTCTCCTCAGTGTTATGGGCAAAGCCTTTGCACGGGTGGTCCTTAACCACCTTCAACTGCTGCCTGACCGTGTTTACCCAGAGTCACAATGTGGGTTTTGGGCCAAATGATCAACAATTGACATGGTGTCTTCAATTAGGGAGCTGCAAGAAAAGTGCCGCAAACAGAGAAATCCCTTCAACCTGAATAAGGCATTTGATTTGGTCAGTAGATCGGGCCTTTTCACTCTCCTTCTCAGGACTGGATGTCCCCACCTTAAGGTTATAATATCATTCCAGGATGGCATGATAGGCACCATCCAGTACAATGGATCTTCCTCGGACCCCTTCCCAATCAAGAGCGGCATGATGCAAGGATGCGTCTTGGCACCTACTCTCTTTGGCATATACTTATCTTTGCTCCTGCACTATGCATTCCATGAGTCAGATGACGGCATCTTGCTCCACACTAGGAACGACGGTAACCTATTTAACCCCACCCGTCTCAGAGTGAAGACACGGGTGCATAAAGTGCTCGTTAGAGAGATGCTCTTTGCAGATGATGCAGCTCTCGTTGCTCATTCCGAGGAAAATTTTTAATGACTCATCTCCCACTTTGCAAACACATGTACAGAATTCACTCTCACAATCAATCTGAAGAAAACCAACATCATGAGCCAAAATATCAACCCCTAAAAACACTATTGGTGACAACACTACTTGGACGTGGTAGACAAGTTCATATACCTCGGATCCACCATCATTTGTCTCTGGATGCAGAACTCAACATAAGGATAGGTAAAACAGCCACTACCACTAATCACAAAGATAAGAGTATTCCAGGCCTGCATGTTGAGTACTCTTCTTTATGGCAGTGAGTACTTTGTACTCACACCAAGAACAAAAACTGAATGCTTTCCACATACACAACCTCAGACGTCTTTTTAGGCATCTCCTGGCAAGATCGAGTCACAAACACAGTCATCTTGTCTCAGGCTGGCATACGAAGCATGTTTGCCATTCTAGCTCAGAGACGCTTGCATTGGCTTAGTCATGTGTGCAGGATGGAAATTGGTCACATCCCAAAAGACATCCTTATGACGAGCTGGTCTCTGGAACATTACCAATCAGACGACCAACTCTGCGCTACAAGGACACCTGCAACAGAGACCTGAAGATTTGTGGCATTCAGTCAGAAGATCTCGAGTCAGAGTCATCGATTGCACAGCAAAGGACGGCATCAAATTAATAGAAAAAAAGAGAGACAGACAATGTGAAGAAAATAGAACCTACTATCGAGAGAGAGTCCACTCCTGCCTCCCCCAGCATTCCTACCGCTGACTATAACCGCATCATCTGCAACATAGGTGCAAATTTAAAATTGGACTTTTTAGCCACAGCAGATGCTAGGTGCATTCTGCACCAAACTAGGTGTAGAACACTATTATCTTAAGAGATAGAAGTTGCCAATAAAAAAAAATTAAAAAATTGATCTGGCACGAAAGTGCCCAGACACAAAATGTTTTCTGCAACTACTTCTGTCTATCTAATCTATTAGGCACTTTCGCTTTGCAAAGGTATAATTGTCCGTCTTAAATTTCTCTTGTTTTTGAAGGTTTTAAATATTAGTCTTGATTTTTCTCATTATGTATTGTATACTTGTTAATGAACGCTATATAAAATCTGTTCCTTATTTCATTCTAAACTCTTCTTATTTAGACAATTAAAATGTTGCATTTGAAGAAAGTTATTTAAACGCTTTTATTTTAAAATTTTAAGATGTTTTGCTTGGTTGGTTGTTTTATGGCATATCAACCTTTTTAAGGTGATTCGGAAGAAAAATTTTTTAATAGAATATATTTATTCTTTTTCAAGTCGTATTCTATTTAACCCATAGTTGGGACCCTACCAGGCATTACCACTCTGGGTCAGAGTGGACCTGGGAGCAATGGCAATTAAAGGGTGGCTCCACACTCCCCAAAGCCTGCAAGCTGGGGCCTCACCATTGGATCTAGTTTAGGGTCATATCCAGGACCTAAGATGTTTTGTATTTTTAAGACATTACATATGGTTGCATAATGGCAGTAGGAGCAGAAATACATATGGACAGAGACAGAGTAAGAGACATGTATATACCAATAGAGAGTGGCATAAAAACTACTTATACTAATGCCTAAACATTGTCTGAGCTCCAATCTATAATCCCCTTTACCAAACTTCCACAAAAAACACTTGACTAGCTACAACCATTATCAAAAATTTTCTCCACTCTCTATCTGTGCCTAAATCTAAATTCAGATTCCATGAACAAAGCTTCTTTGCTAGTACTGTTCTAGTAGCCTGTGAAGGAATTTTGGGGTCGTCACAAAAATCCGTTTTTTTTTTTTGGTAACAAATTGAAAGGAAAGAATAAAAAAATAAACATGCAAAACAGAATTTTTCTATTCAGAAAACTATAAAATAATTAATCCTTCTCAGACTGAGGACGGAAGGAATATTTCTTTTCACAACAAAAATGCAGCATAAATTTTTATTTTTTTTTAACTACGGACAGAACAAATGTCAAGGAAAACTAAAATAATTAAATATCCAACTTTAATTTTGTTGGTTGGGAAAAATAAACAAACCTCAAATCCGGGGCACAACTATCCCACATGGAGGGCTTCACCGTCTGCGGACAGAAATATAGTTGTAATTTCTAACTGAAAAGGCGTACAAGAATTTTATTTTTCTTCTCACCGAAAAAATTTTCCTTCTATAAACAGGACAGAAGGATAAATATGAATTAGCAAGATGTAAATAAATTCCTTGCTAATTGTAAATATAAATGTGCCGGGAATACAAATATCTCATAGGAAACCTATTTACCCTCTACCTTACATTCAAGATAAAAGGCACTAAACTTATAGCTCGGGTACAATAAAGTAAAGAGAAATCTTAAAACATAAAATTATAGGGACAAAAATTATCTCCCAAGAAACTCACAATTTAGACATAACGGAGGTAATGTGTTTAATTCTTGTGCAAATCACGAGGCAAAAAGAGTCATATAATTTTTTTTATATATCTGGGCTTCTCCAGAGTATAAAGAAAAGAAATAAATAACTTATGTGCTCTCAACGGACGCAATAAGTAAAAAATATTCATATATTATTCAAGATTCCATTTATTTATAATGAAATGTTATCAAATAAAATTAATCCTTAAAATAGGTAAATTATTTGATAGCAATGAAAAGCTAATATTTGGGGGAAATTAATTCACGGTAGACGAATAAATTTACTGGGAATTTAAAATATATAAAATTGTATGAGAGAAAATGTCTCTCAAGAAACCTATAGTTTAAAATTAAGCTAACGGAATGTAAATAAAAAAAATTAAATCTTGTAAAACGCATATAGTATAAAACTAATATACCGGTTCACTAAAATACAGAAATACTACTACATATAACGAATGCAACAAGTAAAGAATAGGCTAAAATCAGCAAATAAAATTATATTCTAACATTTCTAAACAGTTTCTGTTTAGACGCTAGTTAGAAAATAAACTTATTTCAAATGAAAGGCAAATTCGTAAAGGAAAAATTCAAACGAAAAAAAATCTTTAGAATTTGCAAAGAATTCAAGATGGCGTCCTAACAAAACAGAGGAAAAGATGTCATTCAAAAAAGAGCGGGAAAATATGGCGGGGTGCTATGCAGTGCAAAAATGGTAATGGCAAAGATCAACTTACAAAAATTACACAAATAAAACATACAAAAATGAAAATAAAGCAACCAATAACTGGATCAAATTAAATGGGTCTTGCTCAAAATGTTAATTTTTTTTAAAGAGGGTCTAAAATAATAACACAAAACTAACGGACTATTGTAAAAGCTTAGGAGAAGGATATCAACTTATGTGCTGACGTCACGCACACAAGTTTAAGTAGTGTGAGAATTTAGAAGCTCCCAAGTGGTCGGAAACACAAGGGCGAAATAAGGAAAGAACTCTAAAAAAAGGCTAAATATCTTGTGTAGTTTTTAGATACACAAGACTTATAAAAGCAAAGGGCAGAGGAATTTAGAGTGAAATATCTTATGTAGTTTGTAAACACATTAGACTTGGGCAATAAAAGCAAAATGATGGAATTTTGAGGTCGTCATCAAAATCCGTGTTTTTTTTTTTTTTAGGTAACGAATTGAAAGAGAAAAAAAGAAAAAATAAACATATAAAGCAAATTTTCGGGAAATGGGAAGCTAGAGAAATGAGCAAATGAAGTACAGACGCCATTTAACTATTTCAGTTAAGGTTTTTTTTTTCAACCTCATATAATTGAATTTTCTTTTTTAACCATAAATATTTCAGGAGTCAGATTATGTAGGTGCTAAATCTGCGATAAGTTAAATTTAGTTTTTTTTTTCTGGGAATTTAAACTGCATTCTTTATATATATATATATATTGTTTTTTTTAAACATTTTTTTAATCCAAGCTTCTTTAGACTATATATATATATATATATATATATATATATATATATATTTATTTATTTATTTATTTATTTATTTATTACTAGAGAGTCACCACTTATTAAGGCCTGAAAGCCACTCGAGTATAAGGGTTAATGAATGCAAGGTGGTAGTTTAGTAATTGTTAATGGTGTAGATTGGGTAGAATTTGGATTATTTAAGGGGATGGCTCAACAAGAATTTGTTTACATTAAACTTGAAGGCTACCATCTACTATATTATAATCAGCCAGGAAGCAAGTGTCGAAATTTTATTTTTTTATCGACGTAGTCACCTTCAGTAGTGCAAAGGGTGGGGGTAAGCATTTTTGGTTAGCCTGTAGCATTCATGTTACCCCTTTCCTTCTCATCTGGGCCTCCGTTGTGTCCAACAGTCATACGAACTGAGAGGTCTTTTCAGCTGGTGTGTGTGTGTGTGTGTGTGTGTGTGTGTGTGTGTGTGTGTGTGTGTGTGTGCGTCTCTCTCTCTTTTTCCCTCTTTTTTTGTCATTTAAGTCCTTGTGGACATTTCTCTCTATCTTTTTGTCTCTCTCTTTATTTAGTATCTTTCCTTTTCTTAGCAGTCTCCACCATCATTGCCTTCCCTTCTTGATGATGATTGGCTGCTGTTAAATAGTCCCAGAAATCCCTTTTCTTGTGCTTTTTTTTAAATCAGTTCCAGAAAGGAGTTCTTGAGAACAAGACTTGTTTTGCGGGATTCTGTCATGTTGGAGGAGACCAAAAACAACGTAAATTCATTCAACCATTTTATTAAGGGTAGAAAGCTTTTATTGGAGTGGTTTGAAATTGGTGTTCTGAAGTACACCATTCATCGAAAAGGAAGAAGTGTGAACAGAGCCTGTCACTATTTTTATTTCTCCCTTTTTCAAGCTGTTGACACAGACTCGTCAACATTAATTTTACTTCTTCACTCCCCCCCTCCTTTCGAGGAACGGTTTTTGGATGAAGAGGAAGCCTGACGACCTTTTCAGGGAAAAGGAATTTTAATTCCGGCGAAAGAAGAAGACAAAATTATGCTTAAATATGGTATTTTATACAGATTTCGTATTTATTATAATTATTATAGAGCCAATTCTCTATTGATTGTTATATTGTATGCAGTGTAAAGTTAAGGCTTATGAAGCAAGTGAAAGATTGATTGACAGGAAGACGCTAAATGAGGTCACCGCGAGATTGCTACGATGATGTTGCAGTATTTTTAGTTTTCGCTTCCCCCAGATTTGGTGGGAGGGGGAGAAAAGCAGCTCCCCATTGTCCAAATCGAATAGCAATTGTCTGATATAAGGAGAAACTCCACATTGATCAAAAGCTGATTGCTTTCTGGATGTTCCGGTACCGTGAACACGACCCGTTTGAATTTAGTTTCAAAGCAGGACAAACAGGGGACAGAGCGAAATAGCGCGAACCTCATAAAAGTTGACGTAAATAAATCTAGAGGTGACCCGCATACCCAAATCATAGATATTATTATCTAGGGGCTATATAAACACTTCTAAGAGATAGTAACACCTCCCCCCCCCAGGAGCATCGGCGAAAAAAGCCTTTTCGAGACATACATAAAATGATCACACACATTTTGCCTTTTATATATATAGACTAGGGGGGGGTACCCGACATTGCCCGAGTGTTTGGAAATGTGTGTGCTCGGGCGGGGGGGGGGGAGCTAATCAAAACATAAGAATAAGCGAAGTAAAAAAAAAAAACTAAACTAAAAAAACAAAAAAAGAAAACAGAAAAACGAAGGTTAAAATAAAGCGGGGGGAGGGTAATTGGGCAGTGGGGGGAGTAATCAAAATATAAGAATAAGCGAAGTAAATATTTTTAAATATTAAATGAAAAGTTAAAACTTTAAAAAATCAAAAAAAAAAAAACACAAAGAAAACATAACGTAAGGAAAACGAACGATGTTAAATGTAAAAATCAGAAAAACAAAAAAGAAAACAGAAAAACGAACGTTAAAACTTCTTTAAAAAATCTGAAAAATACCCCCCCAAAAAAACACGTGAAAAATGGCTTAAATAAGCCTGTTTCAATATTAAAATTAAAAAAATCGGTGGGTACACAGCGTTACCCGGGTGTTTTTGGGTGTGTGTGGTCGGTCGGAGTGGGGGGGGGTGTTAATGAAAACCTAAGAAAAAGCGAAGTAAAAAAAAAACCCCCAGAAAAACGAACGTTACGTGAAAAATGGCTTAAATAACTCTGCTTCAATATTAAAATTTAAAAAATCGAAAAAAAAAAAGACATCTCACACCACGATTCAAAGACAAAACCTTAAGATAATGACCCAGCGCTCTAACCAACTGACCTAACACGATGCACACAAAATTAGGTCATTTTTTAAAATCTTTAAACTAAATCAGGTTACGACGTCATATGACGCATGCTTAGAAGCAAATTCGTCATGAGAGGATGGTTTTTGCTGACCACCCCCTGTAGAAAAATGCTGATTTCAGGGTCAAAAAAAATTAACGTTTGTGAATTTTTGTTCTGTCTGTCAAAAGTTTTTAGCAGACACAAAAACATACACACATATATACATTTTCACGTTTATATATATACTAGTGGGGGGGGGGGTACCCGGCGTTGCCCGGGTGTTCATAGGTGTGTGTATGGAGGGGGGTTAATTAATAATCCTGCTTAAATATCATAAAAAAGACAATGTAAAAAAAAAATCCAAAACCAAAACGGAAAAAAAATGGCATAAATAATCCTGTGTATGGAGGCGGGGGTAAACTAAAGAATAAGCGAAGTAATAAAAAAAGTTTGGTCGGGAGGAGGGATTGAACCCATAAGCCTTGACGCGGAAACCAATGCCAACTACTCAACGGTTTCAACCACGAGTGAGAGTAATTCATTAGTGTGTTAAGTTAAAGCTTATAAAGCTAAAAGAGGTTTGATTGACAGGAAGACGCTAAATGAGGTGATCGCGGGATCATTATTTTTAGTTTTCACTTCCCCCAGATGATGGTGGGAAGGGGGGGGAAAGCAGAGCGAAAACTGAGAACCCAACGTTTTTCACTGTATTTATACTAAAATGCAGGACAAACCGGGGACAAAGCGAAATAACGCGAATCTCATAAAAGTCGACGTAAATAAATCTAGAGACGACCCGTGTTCCCAAATCCTACATATTATGATATAGACCCCATATAAACAGTTGTAAGCGATAATAACAAACCCGGGAGCGTGTGCGAGAAAAGCCTTTTGAAGACATACACGAAATGGTCACACACATTTTGCCTTTTATATATATAGACTAGCGAGGAGTACCCGGCGTTGCTCGGGTGTTTGTAGGTGTGTGTGAAACAAAAACAGGTCCTTGACGACGCGCAGTTGGAAAATAGTAAAGTGTGAAAAAAAAAAGCCTTGACGACGCGCAGTTGGAAAATAGTAAAGTGTGAAAAAAAAAAGCCTTGACGACGCGCAGTTGGAAAATAGTAAAGTGTGAAAAAAAAAAAATGACTTGACGACGCGCAGTTGGAAAATAGTAAAGTGTGAAAAAAAAAAGCCTTGACGACGCGCAGTTGGAAAATAGTAAAGTGTGAAAAAAAAAAAGCCTTGACGACGCGCAGTTGGAAAATAGTAAAGTGTGAAAAAAAAGGTGCGCATTTTTGATTGACGTGACGGCGATAGCTGTTCAGCAGTTAGCATTTTATGCAGGACAGTTTTTAATGAGGTCAATATATTGGTTTTTAATAACCTGTTCCCTCGTCTCGAAATGAAAGCTACCATCTGATATGACGAAGTCGACATTGACCAAACGTTAATTAGCTCTCTAGAGACCACTGGCTCTGGGCCTGTGGGTATTTATTTGCTTCCCCACCGAGCAAATTAGGCACATGGCCAATTTTTAATGTAAGGAGTGAATGGAGGGGGAAGGGAAAAAGGGGACCAGCTCCCAAGAGGTGGGAAATAGGAGCTGGTTAAAGGTCAGGTATGTGGGGTTGCCCCCACATCTGGTCTTTGCTTGCAGTATCTGTCGGAACAGATACTACACTTTGATCTTGTCGTCCGGGCCGCACAGGGCAGCAGGCCTGTGGGCTTGTGATTAGAGCCGAGTTTCACTTACATTCGGTTTTCGATATAAACATATCGAAAACCGAATGTAAGCATGCCGATGCGGGAAATGTGGAATAATTCACGTTTGAAAGTCAATAAAATTAAAAAGACAGGCGAGCTCCGTGGTTAACTGCAGGATATTACAATTTATAGATGATATAAAAAGTTTTAAGAAGTTGCGAAGCGAGCGAGCGCTTCTCTGACAGAAGCCTTTTGTGGACATCGAGGAAAAGCGTACATACATGCATACATACATACATTTTCGCTTTTATATTTATGGATAGACTAGCTGGGGGTACCCGGCATTGCCCGAGTGTTTGGAGGTGTGTGTTTTTGGGTAAATCAAAGCTCCGGAGGGAGGGATTGGGTTAAAATAATAAAAAAAGTTTTGGTAGGTAAGTATGAGGATCGAATCCGAACCCTTGAGGCAAAGTTGGAAATTAAAGTGTGAAAAAAATATGTACAACGTTAATCACTGGGCCACTGCGAAATACTAACGGAAACACATTTGAATTTATTGAACTATTTAGAATTGGCAGGTGCACGTTTTAATGACTAATTGAGGTCAACTTTGACTACGGAGTAGTATTTCATTTACTGCGGGAACGCTTTTTTTATTTTTATTTTCCCAAGATGTTGGGGGCGGGGATCAGCTCCCGATAAAAGGAGATTGTCAAAATTGAATAGTAATTATCGGATACAAGGAAAATATTTCAGCGGGATCAAATATGATTGCTTTCGGACATTTCCGGCAATCGCAACCGGAAAAATGCTGCTAGAATTAGTGTTGCTTTTATTATATGAAAAAGCCTATTCCACATGCGGCGAGTGAAAAATGTTGAATATTTATCTTTTCAAAGTGGAGCAAATGAAATAGACAGGCTACCTCCATTGTAAACTCGCAGATATTATGATATATATACTATATAAAAAGTTTTAAGAAGTTATGAGCCAACTGACCGCTTCTCAGAAAAAAGCCTTCTACAGACATACACAAAAAGCAAACATACATACATTTTTTGCTTTTATATATATAGACTAGTGGGGGTACCCGCGTTGCCCTAGTGTTTGGGGGGGTGTATGTAAGAGAGGGTGACTCGGTTTTAATATTATAAAAAAAACACAATGTTAAGAAAAATTGGAAAAACCAAAACAAAGCAAAACAGCGAACAAACATAAAAAAAAGGGGAAAAAAAAGTGTGAAAGAGGAAAAAAGAAAGATAGGCTCAAACCCGAAAAATCGAGGCGGAAAAAAAATGCCCAACACGTTATCCCTATGCTAAGGAGACAGACAACTGAGAACGGATAAAATTAAACCTTTAAAAACACTTGCAGGAGTTGCAGGAGCAGAGAAAACGAAGGAACGATTTTTTTTGGCACCTTCCTTATAGACAAGGGCCCAGTTCAGATAGAAGGAATGAATGTTTTTGGTCAATTTTTCGATATTTGTCGGGATAAGGTTGGAGCTTAAAAATGATGCATATCAGGCGAAAATCTGTAGCTTATGTTAAAAAGTTTTGGGAGACATACAAACACACGCAAAAACATTTTCGTTTTTATATATGTTGCCCGGCTGTTAGTAATTGTGTGTATGGCGGGGTGGGGGAAGGGTAGGTAATAACTGTGTTTAAATATTATAAAAAAAAAAAAATTAAAAAAATCGGACCCTACCCCCCCAAAAAAAAACACTGAGAAAAATTGGCATGTATAAATCTGTCAGATCGAACCTAAAATCTTATGATAAAAACGATGTGAGTATAGCGGGGGGGGGGGGTTTAAACAATTAAGCAAAGTAGTCACCCTGTCTTCATTAAAAGAAAAAAAAACGTTGCTCGTTATACAAATATATATATATACATATATATATTTATATATATATATATATATATACACCCATATATATATATATATATACATAAATATATACATGCATATATATATACACATATATAAACACATATATATATACATATACATGCACATATACATACATATACACATATATATATACATATATATATATGCAAATATATATATATACATATGCATATATATATATACATATATATATATGCATATACATATATACATATATATATGCACATATATATTCATACACACATACAAAAATATATACATATAAATATGCACATATATATTCATATAAACATATACATACATATATATATGCACATATATATATACATATACACATACATATATGGCTCAATATATATACATATATTACACATATATATGCACATATATATACATATACACATATATATACATATATATATGCATCTATATATATGCACATATATGTACATACACACATATATATACATCTATATATATATGCACATATATATACATATACACATATATATATATGCACATATATATATATATACATATACACATATATGCACATATATATACACATATATACACATATATATATATGCACATATATATATACATATACACATATGTATATACACATATAAATACATATATATCCACATATATATATATACCCATACATATATGTAGATATGCACATATATATATATACATATATATGCACACATATATACATATACATATATGCACATATATAAATATACATGCAGACATATATATACATATGCACACACATATATATATATATATACATATGGACAACATATATATACATATGTGCATATATATGCAAAAATATATATAAATATATGAAGATATATATATACATATATACATATATACATACATATACATGTATACACACAAATATATATAAATATATGAAGATATATATATCCACATATACATATATATACACACACACATATATATATACATATATACATACATTTACATATATACACACACACATATATAGATATATACATATACATATATACACACATGCATATATATACATATAAACATACACATATATATACATGTATATATACATACACATATATATATATATATATATATATACACACACATATATATACATATATATACACATATATATATACATATACATATGTATACATATAAACACGCATATATATATATATATATATATATATAAACACACACACACACATATATATATACAAATGTATATATATACATATATATACAAAAATATATGTATACATCTATATTTACACACACACACACATATATATATACATCTATACACACATACACAAATATACATCTATATACATATACATATATATATATGCATATATACACATATATATGCTTATATACACATATATATGCTTATATACACATATATATATACATATATACAGAGATACATATATATACATATATACACAGATATATATATACATATATATACATCTATATACACAGATATATATACATCTATATACACAGATATATATACATCTATATACACAGATATATATATAAATCTATATACACAGATATATATACATCTATATACACAGATATATATATATATACATATACATATACACATACATATACAAATATATATACATATATATACACACATATATATTCATATATATATACACACATATATATCCATATATATACACACATACATACATATATATACACATAAATATACATATATATACACACATATATACATATATATACACACATATATATATATACATATATATACACATATATATATGCATAAATATATACACATATACATATATATTCATATATATACATATATATATGTACATATATATATACATATATATACATATAATCACACACACATATATATATATACATATACATACATATAATCACACACATATATACACATATATACATATATGTATACACATATATATACATACACACACATATATATACATACATATATATATACACACACGTGTACACATACATGTACATATACATATATACATGTATATATATGTATGTATATATATATACATATATAAAGATACACATATATATTTACACACATATACATACATATATATACATGTCTATATATACACTTATATACATATGTATATACACATATACATACATACACATGTCTATATATACACTTATATACATATATATACACATGTATATATACATATATATACACACATATACATGTCTATATATACACTTATAGACATACATATACATATGTATATATACATATATACACACACATATATATACACACATATACATATGTATATATAAATATATATACACACATATACATATGTATATATACATATATAAACACACATATACATATATATACATATCTATATATATAAATATATACAATTATATACACACCTATATATACATATCTATATATATATACATATATACAAATATATACACTCACATACGTATATATAAATATATACATATATATACGTATATACAAATATATACACATATATATATACAAATATATACACATATATATAAATATATATACAAAAATATATATACATATATGTATATATACATATACATATATATATATATATACATATACAAATATATACACATATATCTAAATATATATACATATATGCATATATACATATACATATACATACACATATATATAAATATATATATATATAAATATATATACATATATGTATATATACATATATATACATATATATATACATCTATATATATACATCTATATACATATATATATACATCTATATACATATATATATAGATACATACATATACATATATACATCTATATACATATATATATATAGATACATACATATACATCTACATATATATACATGTACATACATATACATATATATACATATACATACATATACATATACATACATATACATATACATACATATACATATATATACATATACATACATATATATATACATATACATACATATATATATACATATACATACATATATATACATATATATACATATATATACATATGATATGATGATGGCAACGTCTTGTGAGACGAGTGCCACTCCCTCAGATACTGAAAGTCCATTAGCCAAAAGATAACCTTAACTTTAGTCCTGCCGAAAAAAAAAAAATCACATGCACAAGCAGACATGACACTGAAAACGTTCACTGGTATATATACATATATATACATGCACGCATGCATACACATATGCACATACACATAACCCACATATATGCATACATACATACACATTACATATATGCATACATAGACATACTTATACATAAACATACAAAAGATGGTCATTGGCATGCATACACACATATATATATATTTAAACGCAAATATACATATATACAGATACACACATATCTGTAAACATCCACATATATGTACATACACTAGGAATACACATACATACGTATACAGACACACATGCATACATACAGATATACATACATACACATATACATACATCCATACGTACACATACATATATACACACACACTTACCTACATATAAATACACGTATGTAAATATGCACTGATACATGCAGATATACATACATATACACCCACAAATACATACACACATATACATAAATAAATCCATCCAAATGTACACATACGCACATACATATATACACACACACTTACCTACATATACATACATGTACGTAAATATGCACTCATACACACATACATACATGCCCATAAATACACACATATATATGCATACATACACAAATGCATAAATACACATACACACGCCCATATACATACATGCACACATACACACAAACACACATATACATACATATAAACATAGATATACACACATACACATAAACATACATACACCTATATATATATACATAGATACATATAATAATGGCAGATCAATTACTACATGCTTCCAGCATTTCAGACCTAAATGTGTCACAACTTTTCCATCGCAATAGAACTGTTTTGTTTTTTTTTTCTTATAGCCTGAGGGAGTATCTGTACCTCATGGTGTTACAGAGTTTTAGCTTTGTACGACAGCTAAATCTCTCTCTCGCTTCAAAATGTTGACATCCAGCAACAAGCAAGAGCAAGATAGCCAGCAACAAGTCAAACTGCAGACCAGCTTAATGCGGGTACTGGTCTCCCGCTTCATGTTTTTTAACTTAGAGATTTGCTTCTCCTAGAGGGGTTGCCTTCACCAGGGCTTACGAGAGCCCCCTCCACTCCGCATATACATGGAAATAAACACATGCGTACATAGACATACGCCAACATATGTGTGCATGCGCACAGACATACAAACGTAATCACATAGAGGCACACATATACGCATATACACACACATATGTACACACACATATGCAAAATACACACGAATAAATAGTCTAAAAGTCATAAATAGTAAGTAAGTGATCAGCGATTGGACCATTTTTGTCCCTTTTCCTCCCTGCTTGGATTTTTTTTTTTTTTAAATAGTTTGATTCAAACTCATTTTTTTGCAACACATGAAGATAAAATTAACAGACTTACAAATAATTTTCCAAACAAAACAACGTACAAATTGACAAGACATTTATACAAAAAAAAATATATGTACATATATATATACATATATATATACATATATATACATATACATATATACACATATACATACATACATATATATATATAAACATATATACACATATACATACATATATATACATATACATACATATATATATATACATATATACACATATACATACATATATATACATATACATACATACACATACATACATGTATATACATATACATACATACATGTATATACATATACATACATGTATATATACATATATATACATGCATATATATATGTACATATATACATATATATATACATATATATACATGCATATATATATGTACACATATATACATATATATACATACATATATATATATACACATATATACATATATACATACACGTATACATATATATACATATATATATACATATATATACATATATATATACATATATTTATACATATATATACATATATATAAACATAAATTTACATATACATATATGCATATACATACATGTATTAATATATACATATATATACATATACATCTATACACAAATATACATATACATACACACATATATATACATATATATACACACATATATACATATATACACAAAAATATATATATGTACATATATACACACACACATATATACATATATACACACAGATATATATACATATATACACAAATATATATATACACGTACAGATATATATACATATATACAAACATACATATATACACACATACATATATATACATATATACAGACATATATATATATGTATACACGTACATATATATATACACACATATATATACACAACATATACACACATACATATGTATATACATATATATACATATATATACACATACATATACACACATACATATACACACATATACACACATATATATATATATATATATCTACATATACAGTGATGATCATATTTATTGGCACGGTAAAATAAAAGTTAAATTTTGTCTAATAAATTCTAAAAAAGGGATTAAATTAAAGAAAATAACAAAGTATATTATGTATTTTTAACTGGCCTTTCCGATGCAGCAATCGGATTTTAGAAAAAATAAATAACAAAGGAACAACAAACATAATTGCAAAAAACCCTTGTTCAAAATTATTGGCACGATTTATTTAATAATCAATTGTATAGCCTTTGGCCTTGATTACCTTCCTCAGTCGCTTTTCATAGTTTACAACCAAGTTGTTGCACTCTTCAGTAGTAATTTTAGCCCACTCTTCCTGACAATAATCCTCCAATTGAATAAGATTCTTAGGCTTCCTTTGCATTACCCTCAATTTTAATGTTCTCCATAAATTTTCAATTGGATTAAGGTCTGGGCTTTGTGATGGCCACTCCAAAACATTAATATGATTGTCCTCAAGCCATTTCTTAGTCAGTTTAGCCGAATGCTTTGGGTCATTATCTTGCATGAACCACCAACGACGACCAAGTGGGAGCTCTTTAGCAGAGTCTTTCAGGTTTTCATCCAATATTTTAACATAATCTTCCTTTTTTATGCTACCTGTGACCTTAACAAGTCGCCCTGGTCCAGAGGCAGCAAAGGATCCCCAAAACATCAAACTGCCTCCACCGTGCTTCACTGTGGGTATGGTGTTCTTAGGCAGGAAAGCTTCGCCAGATTTTCTGTAAATATAAGACACTTTATTATGGCCAAATAACTCTATTTTCGTTTCGTCAGTCCATAGAACACGTTTCCAGAATGCAACATCTTTATCAATATGACGTTTTGCAAAGGCTAGCCTTGCTTTCAGGTGCATAGGCTTCAATAAGGGAGTCTTTCTCGGACGACATGCTTTTAAACCAGCTCTCTTCAAAACTCTACCAACTGTATGTCGAGATACATTCACTCCAGAGGTGCTCTGTTCATCAACAATCTCCCCAACAGAGATCCTTGGGTTTTGTTTTACTTGTCGAACAATTTTCCGTTCATCTCTTGGGGAAAGAATCCTTTTTCTCCCTCTACCCTCTAAACTCATAACGTGGCCTTGCGATTTGAACAAGCTTCCTGACGTCTTCGCTGTGTTCCTTAGTTTTAACCATGGCGATTGAAAATTATAATTTAGTCACTTATAATAGTTTAAATAAATCGCTATCTAAAAATTATCTGAAAAAAATTATTCACTGAATTAGCGTTAAACAAGCATAATATGGCTATAAAAAAGTTCAGAAAGCACGTAAACCGGAAATTGATTGATATTATACTGATACTAAAAGAAAACAAAGCCGTGCCAATAATTTTGAACAAGGGTTTTTTGCAATTATGTTTGTTGTTCCTTTGTTATTTATTTTTTCTAAAATCCGATTGCTGCATCGGAAAGGCCAGTTAAAAATACATAATATACTTTGTTATTTTCTTTAATTTAATCCCTTTTTTAGAATTTATTAGACAAAATTTAACTTTTATTTTACCGTGCCAATAAATATGATCATCACTGTATATATGCATATATACACACATATATATATACATATATACACACACATATACATACATATATGCACACACATATATATACATATATGCACACACATATATATACATATATACATACATACATATATACACATAAATATATATATACACACACATATATATATACATACACACATATATATACATGTATACACACATATATATACATATATACACACATATATATACATATATACACACATATATATATACATATATACACACATATACATATATATACCCATATACATACATATTTACAAACTTATATATACATCTATATACATATATACACACATATATATATATACATCTTTATACATATATATGCAAACGCATATATATACATCTATATACATATATACACACATATATATATCTTTTTTTTTTTTTTTTTTTTACACAGTGATCACCACTTATCAAGGCCCGGAAGCCACTCAGGGATAAGGGTTATTGCAAGTACATAAAGTTAGTGAGGAGATTTGCTGAAGTGTTTACTTAAGGGGGCGGTTCATTAGGAATTTGTTAACATTGGACTTGAAGACATCCAAATTGTAGTCCGGAGGGAAGCAGGTAGACGGAACAGAGTTCCACAGGCGTGCAGTTCTAAGAAAGAAGCTTTGTTCATGGAATCCGCGTTTTGATTTAGGCACAGATATAGAGTGGGGGCAATTTTTCACAGTGTATTCAGCTAGACGGGTGTTTCTCGTGAAAGATTGGCGAGGGGGGACCAGAGATTGGAGTTCAGACGAGCATCTGCCATGGAAATAACGATAAAACAAGGACAGGCTCGCAACGTCTCTTCTGTGGAGGAGAGGTTGCAGGGTAAAGAAAAGGGCATCCCCCACTAAGCCACAAAGTCTATTTTGTACTCTGTCAAGGCAGGATAGGCTGTTTTTTGCAGCTCCTGCCCATATATGGCAACAGTATTCCATCCTTGGACGTACTTCACTTTTATATAGATAGAGAATTGCATCAGTAGTGAGATATCTTCTGGAGCGGTAGAAGGATCCCATCATCTTTCCAGCGACCTTGGCAACAGGCTTGATGTACGTGTTCCATTTCAGATCAGGAGTAAAGGTTAAACCCAGAAGCTGGTCAAAACACGGAGCCTCAACCAGACGAGAGCCATCCATCACAATTGATGCCAGCTGGGGATCAGAGCGTTGATGATGTAAGGATAGGAGTTTGGTTTTGGATGCATTAAAGGTAACCAGCCATATATCTATATACATACATAAACACATGTACATACATATATATATATATATATATATATATATACTTATATACACAGATACATATATATATACATAATTATATACACAGATACATATACATATACATAATTATATACACAGATACATATACATATACATAATTATATACACAGATACATATACATAATTATATACACAGATACATATACATATACATAATTATATACACAGATACATATATATATATACATAATTATATACACAGATACATATATATACATATATACACATATAAACACATATGTGTATATATGTATATATACATAACTATATATGCATATATATACGTACATATACATATATACATACATACACATATATACACACATATATGTGCATATATGTATATATATATACAAATGTATACATATATATGGATACATATGTACATACGTATATGCACATACATTTATATATGTGTATATATGTATATATATACAAATATATACATATACATGCATACAGATATACATACATATACACAAATACATATATAAAAATATATATTCATATAGATATATATACACATATATACATATATATACACCTATTCACACACATATATATATATATACACACATATACATAAATATATATACAGACATGTATATATATACATTCATATATGTACATATATATACAAATATATATACACATATATATATACACACATATATCTATATAGTTACACATTTGTATACATACATATATGCATATATATACATACATATATATATATACATACATATATATATATATTCATACATATGTATATACATACATATGTATATACATACATATATATATACATACATATATATATTCATACATATGTATATACATACATATATATATTCATACATATATATATACATACATATATATATTCATACATATGTATATACATACATATATATATTCATACATATGTATATACATACATATATATATTCATACATATGTATATACATACATATATATATATATTCATATGTATATACATACATATATATATATATTCATACATATATATATATATATTCATACATATGTATATACGTACATACATATATATATATATATATTCATCCATATGTATATACATACATATATATTCATCCATATGTATATACATATATATATATTCACCCATATGTATATACATATATATATATTCATACATATGTATATACATATATATATATTCATACTTTTGTATATACATATATATATACATACATATATATTCATATATACATATATATATATATATACATATATATGCATACATATATATACATACATATATATACATATATATACACATACATATATATATACATATATATACACATACATATATATATATGCATACATATACATACATATATATGCATACATACATATATACATATACAAACATATATATACATACATATATACATATACAAACATATATATTATCATACATATATACATATACGAACATATATATATATACATACATATATACAAACATATATATATATACATACATATATACAAACATATATATATACATACATATATACATATACAAACATATATATATACATACATATATACATATACAAACATATATATATACATACATATATACATATACAAACATATATATATACATACATATATACATATACAAACATATATATATACATACATACATATACAAACATATATATATACATACATATACAAACATATATATATACATACATATATACATATACAAACATATATATATACATACATATATACATATACAAAGATATATATATACATACATATATACATATACAAACATATATATATATACATACATATATACATATACAAACATATATATATACATACATATATACATACATACATATATACATATAAAAACATATATATATATATACATACATACATATATATACATATATATATTCATACACATATATATCAATACATACATATATATACATGCATACATATATATATACATACATACATATATATATACATACATACATATATATATACATACATATATATATACATACATATACATACATATATATATATACATGATGATTGCAACGTCTTGTCAGACGAGTGACACTCCCTCAGACAGTTAAAATTCATGAGCCCAAATATGTGAGGGAGTATCTATACAAATATGATGTTACAGAGTCTTAGCTTTGTATGACAGCTAAGTCTCTCTCTAGGTTCAAAATGTTGAGATCCAGCAACAAGCAAGAGCAAAATAGCCAGTAACAAATTAAACTGCAAACCAGCTTAATGCGGGTACTGATCTGCCTCTTTATGGTTTTTTAAATCAGAGATTTGCTTCTAGAAAGGTTGCCTTCACCACGGCTTATGGGAGCCCTCTCCACCCCAATACACATATACACACACACAAATATACAATGGTGCTAGTTGGCCGTTGACCCATAAAAAGAGTTCATTCGCCCTTTGAAAGGTCTTGCTTTTAATCCTTCAGGGAGACTAGCCGCCCTCCTCACCAAACAAGTCTGGTGGGGGAACCAGTTTAGTCGCCGGTGACCCGACCATGAGGCAGGTAGTACTGGTTTACATGGTACCAGTAGCATATGACATGACCTGACATATATATATATATATATATATATATATATATATACATACATACTATATATATGTATATATATATATGTAATTTATAAAATATACATGGCGATTAAGCTACACTGAATATTCAGCATTTTATCCACTATAGGATTCGTCAGGCTTATGAACGAATTCTGTGGCTGTTTCTCTTTTTTATATATTTGACGATTTTAGTGAGCCAATCAGCTTTCTAGTATCCACCGCGCCACTTCCAATCAGCCAATGGGCATGCATTTTATCGAACAAAGGATCTGTTTTAGAAGTAGGTTAGTGGTTTAAGGCAGACGATTTTCCTCATTTCTGCCATTTTTTTATGTATATAAATATACATATGTATGCACACATACATACACATTATATATATATATATATATATGTTGTCGTTTATGTATATTCATTTTTATTGAATTTCTTTATTTGTTTGTTTTCTATTGTTTTTGTTAGTTTTAAAGCTATATTGTATTGCTATCCTAGAGTAAGTTTTATTTTGTAAACACAATTGTTTGCTATTTCTCGTCTACAGTTTAATGGATTTTGGGGTTCTTTAAAATACAGGATAGCAAATTTTTAATGGAGGCCTAATTTACATGGGTCATCTAAATGTCTGCACGTGGTAGCTTGGCTTATTATTTTCCATTCGACTACCGGTGAACGTCCGCTTTCTTTGAGTTCCCAGTATTTATTCGCTAGTGTTGTTTTTATGCGGTGTTTTTTATTTTTTATTAAATAATTATTAAATAAAAAACGCTGTATAATAGATATATACATATATATCTACATATATATACACATATATATACATACATACATACATATATATATATACATGTACACTTCTATATACATATATATATGATGATTGCAACGTCTTGTCAGACGAGTGCCACTCCCTCAGACATTTAAAATTCATGAGCCCAAATGTCTGAGGGAGTATCTATACAAATATGATGTTACAGAGTCTTAGCTTTGTACGACAGCTAAGTCTCTCTCTAGGTTCAAAATGTTGAGATCCAGCAACAAGCAAAAGCAAGATAGCCAGCAACAAATTAAACTGCAGACCAGCTTAATGCGGGTAATGGTCTTCCGCTTTATGGTTTTTTAAATCAGAGATTTGCTTCTCCTAGAAAGGTTGCCTTCACCAAGACTTACGGGAGCCCTCTCCACCCCAATACACATATACACACACACACAAATATACACTGTGCTAGTTTGCCGTTGACCCAGAAAAAGAGTTCATTCGCATACATACATATACATATACATACTTATACATGTATATATATACATATATATACATACTTATACATGTATATATATACATACTTATACATGTATATATATACATACTTATACATGTATATATATATACATACATATATATACATACTTATACATATATATACATATATATATACATATATATACATGCTTATACATATATATATATACCAGGGTTGGATCAAATACTGACTTTTAACAATTGAAATACAAATACAAATACTTTCGTTAAGGTTACCAGAAATACAAATACAAATACTTTTATTCCTAACTCTAAAAATACAAATACAAATACAAATACTAACGCTAAAAATACAAATACAAATACTTTTATTCCTCAATCTCAAAATACAAATAAAAATACAATAACTGATTTAAACAATCTGAAAATATGCGTAGAAAAGAAGAAAAAAGAAGAAATATTTCCTTCCAAATTTGACATCTACATTACACTCTATATCATGTCCTCATTGCATTTTATCGTCATTTCGGGCCATCATAACTTTTTAGGGTAGTTAACTTTTTTCTATCTCTAAGTCTGACTGGCAAAATTGTAAAACCAAATGAAATTGCCTTAAAAAGTAAAAGGCACAGAATTTATCTCCCATAGCCAAAAATATATACCCCAATTTAGAAGAATTTTTCTTTCATCGACCAAGGACAGACTAGATAAAGTTAGGTCATCAGAGCAGGTACTACACTTTAATGTAAGCATTGATTGACAACGGGGACAGATTACATAAAAGAGATGTTTATAAATGTTTTTTTTTACGATTATGATATTAGTAACCATTTGGAGTTACAATCTATTTAGTATTACACATGAAATCTGAAGAAAACACTTACAATAAGTAAACATGCGAGTATAATCGACAGATTTCTAAGATGACAGCATAATTGAAAAGTAGTTGGTTATTATCTTAGACTCCACATCTACTTACCATTTTTACTAGTGCCATTTTTTCCATACCATATTTATTGGTACAATTTGTAAATAAGTTTCTATTTGTCAATCATATTCTTAAAAGAATTATGTCAGTCGTCAGAAGACCAAATTTACTCAGGGGATTGGAGGTATCAACTTAAAATATCTCTAAAATATTGATACATTTAATTTTAGTCATAACTCTAAAACTAGACTTTGTTTCCAAGAACAATCTATGCGTCATTATTAAGGCAAATGTGTCTATTAATCCAAGATAGTTAGAAAATCTATAATTATTGACTTTTAATTAAACTTTTGGGACTACTCAGGAAAAAGTATATGAATACTTAAAAATATTCATTTTAAATACAACTTTAAATAGCTATAGTTATAAGTTTTAAAATTTCTATAAATTGAAAATAAATTAATTCAATTAATTTCAAAACACTACTTTTAAAGAATTTCAAACGAAAAATACAAGAATTAATTATTTCAGAGGAAATATACTCAGTGACCTAATTGGCAGGGACAAGGCACCAGCACTAAAAAATGTCCCAAAAATGGTTTCATACTCAACTGTGAACTCTTTGAAAGGGTCCATATAGACATTTAGTAAGTAACTGTGAAACCGGATTAAACATTTAGGTGTGAGATTCGCTTAGTGCAAGAGGGTGTAAATCCATGAATGGGAGTGGGAGGTCAAAAGTTTTTTTTTTAAATCTACAAGTTTAGACATCCAAACAACTGTTTAAATTACTTTATTATAACTTTTTCTTTAATAATCCATATTTAATAAATATTTATATAAAATTATCCGAAAAAGGCCAAATTTGAAGCATAAATTTGAAAAAAAAAAAAAAAAAAAAATTTTGAAAGCCAAACTGCTTCAAAAAAAGCCAAATTCGCGAAATTTGGCCTTAAAAAAGCCAAGCTGGCAACCCTGAATTGAAGCTACTTGACTCACAGACTTATCGTCACTCAACTAGCAGCAGCGTGTGTGACTGGAAGTGGACAGGGCTGGTAGACTGGTACACATATGCAACATGTATGTGAACAGGGTTGGATCAAATACTGACTTTTAACAATTGAAATGCAAATACTTTCGTTTAGGTTACCAGAAATACAAATACAAATACTTTTACTCCTAAGTCTAAAAATACAAATACAAATACAAATACATTTATTCCTAAATCTAAAAATACAAATACAAATACAATTACATTAAAATTGTATTTAAATACAATTGAAATACAAATACAATTGTATTTGATCCAACCCTAATATATACATGCTTATACATATATATATATATATACATGCTTATACATATATATATATATACATGCATGCTTATACATATATATATATACATGCTTATACATATATATACATATATATACATGCTTATACATATATATACATATATATACATGCTTATACATATATATATATATACATGCATGCTTATACATATATATATATACATGCTTATACATATATATATATACATGCTTATACATATATATACATATATATACATGCTTATACATATATATACATATATATACATGCTTATACATATATATACATATATATACATGCTTATACATATATATATATACATATATATACATGCTTATACATATATATATATATACATATATATACATGCTTATACATATATATATATACATATATATACATGCTTATACATATATATATATACATATATATACATGCTTATACATATATATATATATACATATATATACATGCTTATACATATATATATATACATATATATACATGCTTATACATATATATATATATACATATATATACATGCTTATACATATATATATACATATATATACATGCTTATACATATATATACATACATATATATATATGATGATTGCAACGTCTTGTTAGACGAGTGCCACTCCCTCAGACACTGAAAGTTCATGAGCCCGAAAAATGACATATAGTCCTGCCAGCGAATTCACATGCTCAAGCAGACATGACACTAAAGACGGTCATTGTTATACATACATATATATATACACTCACACACACATATACATGCGTACATACACAATACACAATACGCACACATACATATACATACACGCACACATGCAAACATAAACAAGACGGTCATTGGTATACATACATATAAATGTATACATGCATACATACATACATGTCTATAAGCATACGCTCATATATACCCATGTATATACACAATGCATAATACACAAACATACATGTACATACCCACATTCATACATATACGTCCACATATACAAATAAATACACACATATACTTACACATACATATACGTATGCACATATATATACATACACTTACCTACATATACATACACATCCATATATATGCATTAATACACATACACACATACAAATACATATACATACACACCTGCATACATACACATACATGCATATACACACATACATGCATACAAACATTTATAAATGTATATATGTACACACACAAACATATATACACATAGACACATATACATACATATAAACATAGATATAAATACATATAAACACACATGTACATATATAAATATACACACACATACATATATAAATAAACATACACAGATACAAATAATGATGGCAGAATAATTGTTACATGCAGCCAGCATTACAGGCGTACACACGTCACAGCTTTTTTATCGCAACAGGACTTTTTTCTTTTTTTTTTATAATAGACAAATATCTGAGGTAGTATCTATACAAAGATGATGTTACAGAGTTTTAGCTTTGTACGACAGCTAAATCTCTCTCTCGGTTCAAAATGTTGACATCCAGCAACAAGCAAGAGCAAGATAGCCAGCAACAATTCAAACTGCAGACCAGCTTAATTCGGGTACTGGTCTCCCGCTTTTTTTTTTTTTTTTTTTTTAAATAAAAAGTTTTGTTGAGACAGACATTTTTGGACTAGTAACTGACGATGATATAAACAACTTCACACATTTTTTCAAAAATAAACTCAGCGACGGATAATCAAAATGTAAACTCAGTCCATCGACATAAATTAAAGACGCTTACTTTTTTTTTTTTTTTTTTAAATAAAAAGTTTTGTTGAGACAGACACTTTTGGAATAGTAACTGATGATGATATAAACAAATTCACATTTTTTCAAAAATAAACTCAGCGACGGATAGTAAAAATGTAAACTCAGTCCACCGACATAAATTAAAGACGCTTACTTTTTTTTTTATATATATATATATATACATATATATATACATACATATACATATATGAACAAATGATTAATAAAACATGTTAAAAGACATCTTGAAAAAGAGCTAAAAACATATTTAATTTTAAAAAAGGAAGCACAAGATAAGTGGATACTCCTTAATCCGCGGAGTTTCGAAGAAATACTCTCCTTCTTATCAGAGGGCAGGAATTAGCAAAATGCAGGATCGGATTTTGCATATAAAAGTATTTAATGAAACTACAAGTAAGTCAAAGATCTTACTTGGTTAAAAAAAGGGTGAGGTAAGGGGAACAGGAGGCAAAAGAAAAATAATAAAAAGATTTCACATGAATGGATAGTCCGGTGAAGGGTAAAAATCCAAAAATGGTAAAATCCAAAACGGTCGAATTTAAAATTTCAATCCAATGAGTAAATTGCAAATGGTCCAAAATCATCCAAAAGGCAGAGTTCCTTGGAAAAAAGCGCAAATGGAATGAATTCCAAATCATTAAAAGAAAAGCACTGGAGATAAAATTTAAAACACGTCTGTCAAGGCTGGATGAATCAAAAAAATTAAGGCTTAAAAAAAACCCGAAAAATGGTGACAATTTAAATTTGAAAAGCAAGGTCAAACTGACCCAGACAAAAAGCGCAAAAGTTAGCGTTAATAATTAGGTCAGCTTAGATATGCACGTGAAAGTCTCAGGATTAAATTAAGAAAACTGATCAGAAGAACAAATAAATGGCCAAGTTCAAGAAATGGGGCGTCTGTTATATATATATATACATATATACATACATATATATATACACACATACATATACATATATATACATAAATAAATAAAAAAATAAAAAAAATAAAATAAAAAATAAATAAATAAATAAAAAATAGAAAATTATATATATACAGTCACATACATATATATATATATATACATACATACATACACACAGACACACAAATGCACACATACATGTATATACATACAAACACGCATATAAATATATATACATATATGAATACATATACAATAACACACACACACATATATATACAAACACACATGCATGCATAAACATATACACATATCATAAAACATATACAAGTTAAACAAAAACATACATACTTACATACAAAATAAGAGGAGGGAGAGGCCGGTATCTGCAAACTCCGGAATAAGGCAAATAAATGTGTATGTAAATGCATATAGTGAAATATAAGTAAACAAATACATAGAATAAAAATGAGTAGGTTGATGTATATATTTAATTAATCGGTATACTTATACCATAAAACGGAGACAGCAGATGGGAAACCGGCCAAAGAAATAAAGAAAAACAAATAAAATTAAATATAAAAAGCTTAGAAGGTAAGATGATAAAAAAAAAAATTAAAAAAAATTTATGGGAAAAGATATATATTTGAAGGGTTAAATTAATAGCTATGTGATTTCAAATTTACCATATTTAAACTTGGACATATGTTTGCAATAGGAGATCAGTTCGTTTTTAGAGTTTATTATATTACTACTTTGAGGGGAGGTTATAATAGTTATAGCTTCATATGTACACAGGTGACAAGACTTAGATCCTGGAGTATAAGACTTAACTTTTTTTAGAATGGTCCATTTAATTGAAAAGTGGGTATTGGCAGAGTTAAGCTTTTTAACCAGTATAGTTAGAGAAGTTCCCTGGTTATTATTTGAATTTTGGTTATTGAAAGAAGAAGTGTGGTTTGAAATTCTTTTCTTTATTAAAATTGAAGTAGCGCCTATATATGTATATGTTTTATTAATTGTTCAGGGTCGAGAATTAATATTAATTTGTTGATTTATACTGGGAAGAGAATTTAAATTTTGTTCATTTTGATGAACAGAGGGTAGGACAATATATATATATATATATATATATATATATGTTATGAGAAAAATAGAAAAAACCGAATGAAATTATTAAAAAATCAACGTTTCGTCCTTATTTCAGAGGACATCTTCAGGATAATTGAAATAAAAAATAAAAATGTAAGAAAAGAAAAAGTCATAGATCGTGCAAAAAAGACAGTTCTTGAATCCTACCCATGTCGGGAAGGACAAACATATGTGTGCGCATATGTCCACATTGATATACGCACACATGTTTGTCCTTCCCGACATGGGTAGGATTCAAGAACTATCTTTTTCGCATGATACATTTTTATTTTTTATTTCAATTATCCTGAAGATGTCCTCTGAAATAAAGACGAAACGTTGATTTTTTAATAATTTCATTCAGTTTTTTCTATTTTTCTCATAACATAACGTCAACCACCGCTGGTATTTTTTCATTCCTTATACATATATATATATATACATACCCACATATATATATATACATACCCACATATATATACATACATACCCACATATATATACATATATACATACCCACATATATATATAAACATATATGTACATATATATATATATAAATATCTATATACATATATATAAATATCTATATACATATATATAAATATCTATATACATATACATAAATATCTATATACATATATATACATATACATAAATATCTATATACATATATATACATAAATATCTATATACATATATATACATATACATAAATATCTATATACATATTATATACATATACATAAATATCTATATGTATATATATATGTATGTATATACATATATATATAAATATATGTATGTATATACATATATATATAAATATATGTATGTATATACATATATATATAAATATATATACATATATATAAATATCTATATAAATATATATACATATATATAAATATCTATATACATATATATATACATATACATAAATATCTATATACATATATATATACATATACATAAATATCTATATACATGTATATATACATATACATAAATATCTATATACATATATATATACATATACATAAATATCTATATACATATATATATACATATACATAAATATCTATATACATATATATATACATATACATAAATATCTATATACATATATATATACATATACATAAATATCTATATACATATATATATACATATACATAAATATCTATATACATATATATATACATATACATAAATATCTATATACATATATATATACATATACATAAATATCTATATACATATACATAAATATCTATATACATATTATATACATATACATAAATATCTATATACATATTATATACATATACATAAATATCTATATACATATATATATATATACATATACATAAATATCTATATACATATATATATATATACATATACATAAATATCTATATACATATATATATATATATACATAAATATCTATATACATATATATATATATACATAAATATCTATATACATATATATATATATACATATACATAAATATCTATATACATATATATATATATACATATACATAAATATCTATATACATAAATATCTATATACATATATACATATACACAAATATCTATATACATATATCTATATACATATACATAAATATCTATATACATATATACATATACATAAATATCTATATACATATATATATATACATATACATAAATATCTATATACATATATATATATACATAAATATCTATATACATATATATATATACATAAATATCTATATACATATATATATACATATACATAAATACATATATACATATATATATACATATACATAAATACATATATACATAAATATCTATATACATATTATATACATATACATAAATACATATATACATAAATATCTATATACATATTATATACATATACATAAATATCTATATACATATTATATACATAAATATCTATATACATATTATATACACAAATATCTATATACATATATATACATATACATAAATATCTATATATATACATATACATATATATAAATATCTATATACATATATATAAATATATATATACATATATACATATATATACATATACATAAATATCTATATATATATACATATACATAAATATCTATATACATATATATACATACATATATATATATACATATATATAAAGATAAAAATAACTATAATAGCTATTAAGTTAACCCTTCAAATATATATCTTTTCCCATCAATTTTTTTTTTCTTACCTTCTAAGCTTTTTATATTTTTAATTCTTTTAAATTTTTTTTGTTTTTCTTTATTTCTTTGGCCGGTTTTCCATCTGCTGTCTCCGTTTTATGGTATAAGTATACCGATTAATTAAATATATACATCAACCTACTCATTTTTATTCTATGTATTTGTTTACTTATATTTTACTATATGCAGTTACATACACATTTATTTGCCTTATTCCGGAGTTTGCAGATACCGGCCGCTCCTCTTATTTTGTATGTAAGTATGTCTGTTTTTTGTTTAACTTGTATATGTTTTGGATATGTGTATATGTTTATGCATGCGTGTGTGTTTGTATATATATGTATATATATGTGTGTGTGTGTTATTGTATATGTTGTGGTGGCAACCACTGATTTGCATATGCGAATAACATAACACTGTAAATGGCAAGCCTAGGTTGGCCTTGGTGTGTCTTACTCAAATGCCACCGGAAGTGACGCCGAAGAGCGTACATGTCCTCCCACCAAGACTCTCTGACTCGACACCGTCATTTGTACATATTGTAAATATACCTTTTCCTTAATACACTTATTATTGCGTTATCTTGTTGTTTGCATCTTCATTGTATTTCCTTACTAATTATTGTTCAACCTTGCAACCACAACAGTTGGCGACGAGATATGAAGCGTCAAATATAACAGTTTGACGAAGAACTATTTAAAAAAAAAAAATTAAAAAAATACAATGCAAAGGTTGACCATTCTTTTTAAGGAATGCAAAGTGTTGACGAGCAAACGGATTTTACGCTAAAGAGAAGTTTCAACTCAAGTGAAAAAAAAAAAACTCTAACGTGGCAAAAGCGACAATTTACGCCGTTTTCTGGGAATCCGACTTGCAAACGAATGTAAAAGTGAATTTTTGTTTGTCGCTTCACGACAAATCTTACTAAAGGACCAACTTGCAAACGAAAAGCGAACTTTGTTCTGTCGCAAAAACGACAGGTCAATAAAAAATATGCCAGCACCCGATAATGTAACAACCTTGCAGAGTTTCTAAGGATTCGCAAATTATTACTAATCTTTTATTGAAGGAATGCATAACTTGCGAGCCCCCTTAAATAATCTGCTTAAAAAGGATACACCGTGGAACTGGACGCAAGAATGTCAAATCGCTTTTGACAAAATAAAGAGCGCACTAACATCCAAATTATTCTTAACGCACTTTGACACAAACTTAAAAATAGTCGTCGCTAGTGACGCTAGCTCCTATGGCTTAGGAGCATGCATTGAACATATTATGCCGGATGGGTCTAGAAAACCAATAGCGCACACTTCGAGAACGCTGATACCAGCCGAAAGGGCATATTCACAAATCGAAAAAGAAGCGTTGAGCATAATCTTTGCTATGACTAAATTTCACCAATATTTATATGGTAGACAATTCATACTTGAAACCGACTATAAACCGTTAGTCACGATCTATGGATCAAAAAAAGGATTGCCGGTATACACCGCAAATAGATTGCTGCGCTGGAGTACAATACTACTTAATTACGATTTCCAGCTACAACATCTAGCATCAAAAAAGATTTGCCATGCGGATGGACTGTCAAGACTGATACCACAGAAACACAATCTGGAAGAATCAGTCATTGCAGCAATTCGGACAAATGTTGAAGTAAAAAATA
The DNA here is from genome assembly GCF_053919585.1 of Euprymna scolopes. Lineage (NCBI taxonomy): Eukaryota > Metazoa > Mollusca > Cephalopoda > Sepiida > Sepiolidae > Euprymna > Euprymna scolopes. Next base: position 89,281,114 of record NC_136508.1, on the reverse strand, counting down.
TGGTAGCAAACATCATTAAGGAACTACCCGTAACTTTGTCGGACATTAAAAGGGAAGCCGAGAAAGACGAATATATAAAGGACATAAAAGAGAGAATTATAACGGACACAAAGGTGCAGGAAGTTTTCTCCATATGTGACGATGTGTTACTGTACAGCGAGAGAGTGGTAATACCCAAAACATTGCAGAATAGGATGTTAAGAGATTTCCACACAGGACATCCGGGGATAAATCGAATGAAGTCATTAATGAGAAGCTACGTGTACTGGCGTAACATGGACACTGACATAGTGACAACAATTGATAAATGTAAAGGATGCCAGTTAGCGGCAAAATCTCCACCTATAGTACACAAACCTTGGCCGAAAACCGACCAACCATGGTCGAGAATCCACATGGACTTCGCTGGTCCAGTAGGTGAAAACTATTATTTAATTGTAGTGGATAGTTTCACAAAATGGCCGGAGGTAATGCGTTGCAGGAATCCAACAACGAACAACTCAATAGGGTTCCTACACGAGTTGTTTGCAAGATTCGGTGTACTAGACACACTGGTCACTGACAACGGAACGCAGTTCACATCCGCAGAGTTTAAGGAATTTTGCGACACGTTCCGCGTGAAGCACATCACGACTCCGCCGTATCATCCAAGGTCGAACGGCCTCGCGGAAAGGTTCGTGGACACGCTAAAACGAGCGTTAAAGAAATCCATTGGAACACCAACAGAAAAACCTTTGCAACAATTCTTGCAAGTATATAGGATTACACCACATCCTAGTACACCATCAAACATATCACCAGCTGATCTAATGTTTGCCAGAAAGGTAAAATCAGCGTTTGACAAACTATTGCCAAGGCAGGCAATTATCCGAAACACTACACACACGAGAAGAAAGAAATATAACTCGGGAGATCGAGTATATTTTAAGTGCTACAGAAATAACACATCTTACTGGGAATGTGGAGTAGTGGATAAACGCATTGGTGATTGTACATACATGATTAAAGGTCCACAGAATATACATAAAAGGCACCTAAATCAGATAAAAAACGTCATATCCAAGATGATGATGATACGACAACAGTCGAAGAGGAGGACACCATAGATATCATATACGAATCTTTTAATTTGGAACCGCCTCAAAATGCACCTGAACCCCGAAGATCAGGTAGGAAAAGAAAAGTGAATGAACCATTAATGGTAAACCCAAAAAGAAAAAGATATTGAAATCTGTGTGACTTCAAATCTTGGGAGGAGGGTGTTGTGGTGGCAATCACTTATTTGCATATGCGAATAACATAACACTATAAATGGCAAGCCTAGGTTGGCCTTCGTGTGTCTTACTCAAATGCCACCGGAAGTGACGCCGAAGAGCGTACATGTCCTCCCACCAAGACTCTCTGACTCGACACCGTCATTTGTACATATTGTAAATATACCTTTTCCTTAATACACTTATTATTGCGTTATCTTGTTGTTTGCGTCTTCATTGTATTTCCTTACTAATTACACTGTGCAACACTAAAAAAAGTACAGGATATCTGCAGCAATTTTTGTATACCTAGTAACATGGAAATTTTATTTCTGGCTTTCTTTTTGTTGAATTAGGTATAATTTGTGCAAAATTGCCACAGTCGTAAATTTCAGTAAAAACGTCAAAAATGGGTTACTGACGACTTTGCAGTCACATATTATGCGTATTAAATTATAAATCTTAAGAGAAAAATACAGTTTAATATACACATATTATGTACATTATTTGTTAAATCATTTATTTGAATCATTTATTTGCTAAAGTTAGCCGAAATGAGCTATTTTTCCAGATTTAAGAGAGCTAGATGACAGAGCTAGCTTGGTTAGCATAATATTTTCTAGACCAAGGGCTAATTTTTTCCAAAGTAAAAACATAATGCTGTAGCACATGGTTTGGTGTTCACCACCTTCCGAAAAGCCATGGTATTCATCAAGAAAGGCATTTTTTTAATGTAGGCTAAAAAAATCAACGAAAAGAAGCTAAAACCTGCCTCAGAACCTTATTTGTAGGGCACGGGAAAAAAACTGAGGGTTAAAAATAGATATCCATTTAATAAAGTATTTTTTAACTAAAAACTACAATAAAGACCGGATTATTGTGTATCTTAATGTTTTAAACATAAAGGGACATTTTATACATTCTTTTCTGAAAATTTACTAAATTAAATGCAAAAAATAGAAATGAAATTTTATCAACCCCTTACTTTATGTACGAAAGAATCTAATAACTTGCTAGTGGGCGTTTGTAATGGCTTAACATGTTCACATTATGGAATCCTTATTTTTCTTTATAAAACAATTTACTTTTTTTCTTGTCTTTATTCTTTAGATGCAGTATAGGCTTTGACGATGACTTCAAGACAGTGCAAAAATGATCCAAGTAAATTCTGCTACATATGGGACTCTAGAGCAAGAGCTGAACACTATGTACGCAAGCACTGGCCTGCTAGAGATGAAATTGAGCAAGAAAAACATATCAAACACAAACCACTTCTGACAAGTGATAGAATTCATTTACCACCTTTGCATATTAAACTCGGTTTGTTCAAGCAGTTTGTGAAAGCACTAGACAAGGATTCCTTGGCATTTGCATATCTTGCAGAAAAGTTTCCTTCATTAAGTCGAGCTAAAATAAAAGAAGGTATCTTCATACGTTCCCAAATTCGAAAAATTGTTCTTGATGAAACTTTTAACACACATCTCACGAGAAAAGAAAAATGTGCCTTTGAGTCATTCAAGAAAGTTTGTGATAACTTCCTGGGAAAACATCGTCCAGAAGACTATGTGCAAGTTGTGAATGATCTATTGCATCATTTTCATGATATGGGATGTAACATGTCTCTAAAAGTTCATGTGCTCCACTCTCATTTTGATTTTTTTTGCTGAGAATTTTGGCCATGTGAGTGATGAACATGGCGAAAGGTTCCATCAAGATATTTCATTAATAGAAAAACGTTTTGTTATATTCCTAAATACTTAGGAAATAAAGACAAACGTGAGTTACACCGAGTGGTATGTGTAATGGGGTTTATTTATAATACAGAAACGTAAGGCTGCTCGCCTAAGGTAAATAGAAGTACATAGTAACAAGTATGGGGAAGAAAGTCTGATAATCAACACGTAAGACTATCCGTCTTACTGCGACTGCTTGTCTGCCGCTGTCTGCCAAACAGTCCAATATATATATACAGTTTGTAACCGGTGTATAGCCAGTTATGTTCCTTCACAACACCTCCCCCTGAAGCTGAAATCTTCCTGATTTTAGCTTAAATACCTCTTCCTTTTAGGGTCAGGGCTTAATCTCCTGGTAACTTTTCTCTTTCTTGCGCTTTTCCTTCTGGTCAGCGTTACCCGGGGTAAAGGTTTCTGTCCAGCCCGTATGGTCGGTTCAGGCGAAATATTCATTGTTTGCGGTACACACGCTGGTTTTGGTATATCAAAAATATCGCACAATGTTTCCATTGGTGTCTCTTCCACATTTGGAGACAGTCTGGGACGTATTTGATTTCTGTGTCTTTTGCAGACAAAACTTAATCCTTGGATGGTATAGACCATGCTCCCAATCCTTTTTTTGATAATACCTTCAACCCACTGATTTCGTCCATTTTGAAAATTTTTGAAATATACATTTTCACCTGGGGAGAAGCACTTGGTATTAAGGTTTTCTTTTTTGAAAACTTTCTTTTTCTCTGGTAGCAGCCTATCGAAGACAGATCTTATCTTTCTTGCAAACATTAGCTCAGCCGGGGAAGAATTGACATTATTATTAGGATTTGGTGTCACCCTGTAAATTGCTAAAAATGTTTGAATACATTGTTCGTCTGTGTCCGTAGTAAGATTTTTCTTAAGTGCCCTTTTAAACGTATCTACAAATTTTTCGGCCAACCCATTCGATCGTGGATGGTACACAGGTGTTGTCATATGTAGAATATTTAGTGAGTCACAGAATTCTTTGAATTCATGAGCAGTAAATGCTGTTCCATTATCGCTCACTAAGGTTTTTGGCACTCCAAAACGGCTAAAAATTTCATTAAGCGCACTCACAGTGTTTTTTGCTGTTGGATGTCTAAACTTAAATATTTCTGGCCATTTTGAAAAAGAATCTACAATAATCAAGTAAAAATAACCATTTATAGGTCCCGCATAATCAATATGCAGACGTGACCAGGGTAGGTCCGTCTTTGGCCATGGCGTCGTTTTTACTGGAGGATCTCGAGCTGCTAATTGACATCCTCTGCATGTCTTGACACATTTTTCAACTTCCTTGTCCATACCAGGCCAGTACACATATCCTCTCATAAGGGATTTCATTCTCGAAATGCCCGGATGACCTGTATGAAATTCCTTCAGAATTTTCCTCTGTAACGTTAGTGGAATTACGATCCTCTCACCATACATGAGCACATCTTCACAGATGGAAAAAGGCGTTGTTTGATCTACCTTTTTATTTTTTTTTATCCATCCCAATTGATTTTTCATTTTCTTAATGCAAATGTCATTTACTGCCTCTTTTTTTATTTTTTCGAAAGTTACCGGAAGTTCACGTATCATATTACACATTGAACTTGTACATTCACTTTCGTCTTTAAGCGCAGCAATTACCGTTTCTTCGAAACTTTCGCTTCTTTTAGGGATCAACCGTGATAATGCATCTGCGTGTCCTAACTTTTTTGAGGATACATGTTCCATCTTAAACTGATAGTTTAAGAGGGTTACAGCCCATCGCTGTAATCGATTCGCAGTATGTGTGGGAATGCCTTTCTTTGATCCAAATATGGTAAGTAGGGGTTTATGGTCGGTTTGCAAAATAAAAGATCGTCCATGGAGAAATCGATTGTACTTTGTAATTCCAAATATTATCGACAGCGCCTCTTTTTCAATTTGGCTGTAATTTTTCTCCGCTGCAACCAACGTTCTTGAAGCATGGGCGATAGCTTTTGTCCTACCATCCTCATACTTGTGAAGTAATACAGCGCCAACACCGTAATCACTGGCGTCCGTTGCTAGTATTAGTTCCTTTTCTGGATTGAAATGTGCCAATGCTAAGTCTGACAGTAGACATCTTTTGATATTTTGGAAAGCAGATTCACATTCCTTATTCCAGTTCCATTTAACACCCTTTTTCAGTAACTCGTTAAGAGGAGCTCTTAAATTATGTATGTTAGGGATGTAAATTGCATAGTATTGAACTAATCCCAAAAACGATTTTAATTTTGTCACTGAATCTGGAGCAGGCATCTTTTCAATTGCTTCAGTCCTTTGTGGATCCGGTCTTCGACCCTCTTTGTCGATTATTTGACCTAGATATTTAATTTTTTTCATAAAAAAATCGCATTTTTCTGGGCTCAATTTAAAACCAAATTCCTGTATTCTTTTGAATACTTCTTTTACATGCTTCTTATGATCTTGCAAATTTTCACTTTTAATTAGGATATCGTCAAGGTAGGCCATTGAAAATTCCAACCCTGCCAGCATCGTGTCCATAATTTGCTGGAAAATAGCAGGAGCAACCTTTAATCCAAAAGGAAGCCTCTTTAGCTTAAAAATGCCCTTATGAGTATTTATGCCTAAGTATTTGGAGCATTCATCGCTGATCTTAATTTGCAAGTAAGCATCTGAGAGGTCTATCTTAGAAAAAATTTTTCCTCCGTTAAGCTTAGAGAACAGATCTTCTGCGGACGGAAGGGGATAATTATGGTCCAATAGACAGTCATTTAAACCCGTTGAAAAATCTCCACAGACCCTTATTCTGTTATTTTTTTTCTTTACATACACGGTTGGACTTGCCCAATCTGTGTGGTTAACTTTTTCAATGACTTCCAGTTGTTGAAGTCTATCCAACTCTTTTTCGATTGCGTCCATCGCTGAAAAAGGCACATTCCTTTTAGGTTTGAATACTGGAGTGGCATTTTTCTTTAATTCAAATTTTGCCTCTGTCTTAATACAGAGTCCTAGTCCTTCGGCAAAAACATTGGGAAATTCAGTTTTCAAATCCTTCAGGAAGTCTTTCCTTTGGTTTGCTTTTTCTGCAGTTAAAACGTTACAAAACGAATTTATGGGTTTCTCCCATAAATTAAACAGGACAATCCAATCTACCCCAAACAGGCATGTATTCTTTCCTGGTACGACGTACACTTTGGATTTATGAGTCTGGTTAGCGAATGTCACTTTGCATTTTAATTCTCCCTTGAACTCTAATCTTTTGCCGCACACACTTCTCGCCGTCTTTCTGGTTTTCGTTAATTCAGGTCGACCTATCCTTTTCCATATATCTTCATTTATAATACTAATATCTGCACCGCTATCCAGAAGCAATGTAACCAGATGTCCATTTATCCGAACATCAACATATTTCCGTCTTTCGCAGCTTTTTTCTTTATTCATGCGAAGCGTATTTACATTATCGGTCCCTTGTCTTTTCTTCTGGGCACAGTATGTTCCCTTGTGACCTCTGAGACCACATTCATAACATATTTTGTTCCTAAACCAGCAGGTCTTATTGTTGTGTCTTAAACTACCACAACATTTACACTTTAGCTTTGGGTCTTTGTATCCTTTAAGGATCCTGTGTTCTTGGAACCTGGACTTTCTTGTGGTGCCTTGCCTTTTTACTTGCTGCACCTTAAAAATATTTTTCTCTTCAATGCGAGTGTTGTCTTTCTTTATGTTAATCAGACGTTGACACTCTTCAGTGACTTTTTGCAATGTTATGTTAGGATCCGCCTCCATAATTGTTAGGATCCGTGAACGTATATCTTTGTCCCTTGGTGCTGTGAGACCTTGTACAAAGATTAAACATTTAAATTGGTCTGCGGAAATTTCATTCAATTTAAATGATTCGCATAAACAGTTCACAGTGCAAGCATATTCTAGATAGTCTTCAGCTTCTGCCTTCTGAATGTTCAAACATTTG